>NC_135233.1:201633053-201933767 GCF_051348905.1 Ranitomeya variabilis
AATTTGCTTAAGCATGGTGCATCAAAAGTCCAAGGCTGGAGGAATAATTTTGGATGTTGCTGTTCTTCCATGCCTTGTTGAATCCTTGCCTGTGTTTTTTTCCAATATAATTGAAAGTGGAATGTAAAAACATATTTTTTATCCTTTTTGAAAGGCCTCATCACTTACCAACTTTGGATGGTAAGGTAACTCAAGTTCCAGTTCCTCTTCTGCATAATATTGCCTATCTCCTCACTACCTGATTTTGGTAGTACAAATGCCGCAATATTTGCAGTGGTGAATTCCATCATATTACTCTTTTGCAAGTCTGGCCGAGGCTCATTTATACCGCTCTTTTACTACAAATCATAGAGTGTTGGAGAGTCAATGGAGAGCATTCTTCATTAAGAAAAGTTAAAGTGTCTTACATTTTCCTGGCAATGAGCACAACCTTGTTCTTTCTAGTGTATTTTAAAAAAAATTGCAAGATCAAAATGGGCACATGTGCCGTTTAGCGAGCATGTGTTAATTTGCCTAACTGATTGGCAAACATAATGTTTCTGGCATTATTGCTGGTTGTAATTGACTAGTGTGATATTTGATACAACATTCTCTCCTGTTGCCGGTGAGGATAGGAAGATATTGGTGGAGGAAGTGTATGAGTCACCTGGCATCGAGTTGTCATCAGTAAAAAAAATGGCCAGCTGTCAGTAGTGCATCAAAACCACGCAATACTCGCTGAGCCATACAAAATGTAATGTCCTTGACAATAATTTCTGATGTAGACAGCACTGTGCCTCTTGCATCTCAACACCAACTTCAGTTGAGTGCACCATGGTCTTTGCCTCGTAACAGTGTTAAGCATAATATGTGTTTATACTATAAATAAGGCTGTCAAAGCATCGACTACACAGGTCAACAAAAAAAAAAAAATTTCTGGTGTCCAAAATATTTTAATGAATTTGGGGTATTTTTGGGGTGCTGATTCTGAATATGCTATCAGTTTTGCCAGATTGGCTCAAGTTTTTGACATTTTTGGTATCTTATTTATAGCACTTGTTGGTAAATGCGACGCATCATCTCATTAATTTCTTTGGATTAGTACTTGAACTGAGCAGTTCTCAATATAGTTTTGTGTTAATTAGTGTTCTAAAAGTTTGTTCATAGCTTGATTTTTGCACTAACTTTATGTTGTTGTCTGTTTTCCAGTGAAAAGCATGAACTCATCAAGAAGAAGTTGTCTTAACGATCCAGACTCATTCTGTTACATTTGTGGTGAATACACACTGCCAAAACATAGAAGAAACATAACAGACTTCGCAAAAAAAGTGTATTTTGCCTATTTTGGGGTTATGCTTGGGGACCAAGACAAGTTTTGGGCACCACACATAGTGTGCAAAGCATGTATCGAATTATTACGAAAATGGAGCAAAGGACAAAGAAAAAGCTTCAAATTTGGTGTTCCAATGGTGTGGAGAGAGCCAAAAAAATCATCATGATGACTGTTATTTCTGTGCAGTGCAAGTGCAAGGATTCAATAAGCATAAGAAAAGAAAATGGGAGTAACATGGAATCTGCAAGAAGGCCTGTCCCTCATTGTGAAGATGTGCCTGTACCTGTGTTTACCATAAATAACAGTCATCATGATGATTTTTTGGCTCTCTCCACACCATTGTGGAGCTTAGATTTGTGGAAGTTGAGTTCACACACAAAGAGACATTTGGAGGCATGTTAATTTGGGCACACAAAAAAAGCTATGAGAAAATCGAAAAATTGGCGGGAAGGGGATTCAAATTACCAAGTGGCTAGAAAACCTCAAAGTGGATATAAAAAATAACTTTTAATATAAACAGTTAAAATTGAAAACCACAAACATCATACAATTAAAAAGTGCACACTAGGTTCACCCTATGATAAGGGCCCTTATTTCATTACCTGCCTACCAGTGGAGGTTGGCTCTCTAATTTTTTCTATATAAAAATGGTGCCCCCGCTCCTCGGCGTTTGACCCTAACTGCTCTAGATATCCCTATGGATATGTGAAGGCAATAACACAATGTTGGGGGTGAATGGAAGGAAATTTAAGGCAAGTGGGCAGCTGGAACTGTGAGTGTGGGTGGGCAGGTACCAGAGGAGTGAGTAGAACCATTAGGCATCATTAGAAAACTGTTAGATTATCAAAGATAAATGGTTCTCCCCCACTAAGCTGTCTATTGTCAAAAATAGCCTGCCTGCCAGCCTGCCAGTGGAAGTTGGCACCCTACTTGACCCAGATATTGCTCCCTTGCTCAACAATGGCTGACCCTGGGAGTCCCAAGGACACATATACAACCCCCAGGAAAATGTAGCCAGATAATGGCAGAGAACCAGAGCCCCACAATAAGGAATGAATCACTCACAGCCAGAATTTATCAGTGGGATGACAAAATGCAGTAGACCAAATCATATAGGACCGACAGCATAAGAGGGTACTTATCAGACCAGTAGCTTGTAACCTCTACGTGTTTCACCACATATGGATCATCAGGAGTTGAGATAAATTGATGCTGCATGGTGCTGGCCTATGCTCATTTATTTCTACACAGGTATTATCCTAGGAACCTACCTCCACATGATATTCATCCTGAAAACTAGGGTAAAAAGTGTGGTAAACAGGTGTCCCCTTATATGGCTACCTCCCCATAGATATTATGTAAACCTATCAAGCTCCATTATCCACAGGAAAATGGCACCAGCAAAAGAAACCATTAAACGGCTGGTATACCATCCATATTAACCCATGCCGCACACTACCTGTGGATACCGTGACGTCAGCATGCGATCCATTGTGGAACACTAAAATTACATGTCGCCATTGTTCTGCACATGTGGGAAGGGGTGTCAATGAATGCAGAGACTGGCTACAAGAAGCATGAACACAAGTTGAATGACAATTTGAACCTTGCTCATCTTATTGGTCAATTTGCTTTGTGAGCATCTTTATAACACTTCATATGCTGTTGGAGAGATGTAGTTTCTAGTTGTGCCAGGATGACAATGGCTTATCTTCCAACAGCAAATCTTGCACACTGCAATAAATTGGTCTTCCAGCAATATAGAAAAGAATTTCAACATCCAGGATGCCCACACAGAGAACTTGCCACCAACATGACCACCACTAAAGTTTTCAGGTACTGTTGAGCCTCCTAAATCAACTTCGGTTGTCAATTCCCCTTTTCATTCAGAACTCTTTGGGGAATAATCATAAAAAAAACTTTAAATAAAACAAATGTAAAATATTCAAAATAGTTAGAAAAAATAAAGAATAAAGCAAAATAAGTAAAAAATCAATTCCCTTTTTTATTCAGATATTTTTGAAGAACAAGTATGAAAAATATTTAAATAAAACAAATGTAAAACATTCAAAATAGTTAGAAAAAATAAAGATGCATGCCAATCCTAACCAAAACATGTCTAAGAAGTGACCTTAAAGAGGCCCTGTCAAGCACTGCTCAAAAAATAAAGGGAACACTTAAACAACAGAATATAACTCCAAGTAAATCAAACTTCTGTGAAATCAAACTGTCCACTTGGAAGCAACACTGATTGACAATCAATTTCACATGCAGTTGTGCAAATGGAATAGACATCAGATGGAAATTATTGGCAATTATCAAGACACACTCAATAAAGGAGTGGTTCTGCAGATGGGGACCACAGACCACATCTCAGTACCAATGCTTTCTGGCTGATGTTTTGGTCACTTTTGAATGTTGGTTGTGCTTTCACACTCATGGTAGCATGAGACGGACTCTGCAACCCACATAAGTGGCTCAGGTAGTGCAGCTCATCCAGGATGGCACATCAATGCGAGCTGTGGCATGTGTCTGTTAGTGTAGTGTCCAGAGGCTGGAGGCCCTACCAGGAGACAGGCCAGTACACCAGGAGATGTGGAGGGGGCCATAGGAGGGCAACAACCCAGCAGCAGGACCGCTACCTCAGCCTTTGTGCAAGGAGGCACAGTAGGAGGAGAACTCCCAGAGCCCTGCCAAATGACCTCCAGCAGGCCAAAAATGTGCATGTGTCACAAACGGTTAGAAACGAACTCCATGAGGATGATCTGATTGCCCGATGTCCACAGATGAGGGTTGTGCTTACAACCCAACACCGTGCAGGACACTTGGAATTTTCCACAGAACACCACGATTGGCAAATTCACCACTGGCATCCTGTGCTCTTCACAGATGAAAGCAGGCTCACACTGAGCACATGCGACAGACGTGACAGAGTCTGGAGACGCAATGGAGAACGATCTGCTGCCTGCAACATCCTTCAGCATGACCGGTTTGGCAGTGGGTCAGTAATGAAGTGGGGTGGCATTTCTTTGTAGGGGGGCGCACAGCCCTCCATGTGCTCACCACAGGTAGCCTGACTGCCATTAGGTGCCAAGATGAGATCCTCAGACCCCTTTTGAGACCATATGCTGATGTGGTTGGCCCTGGGTTCCTCCTAATGCAGGACAATGCCAGACCTAATGTGGCTGGAGTGTGTCAGCAGTTCCTGCAAGATGAAGGCATTGAAGTTATGGACTGGCCCACCTGTTCCCCAGACCTGAATACAATTGAACACATCTGGGACATCATGTCTCGTACCATCCACCAATGTCACGTTGCACCACAGACTGTCCAGGAGTTGGCGGATGCTTTAGTCCAGGTCTGGGAGAAGATCCCTCAGGAGACCATCTGCTGCCTCATCAGGAGCATGCCCAGGCATTCTAGGGAGATCATATAGGCACATGGAGGCCACACGCACTACTGAGCATCATTTTCTTGTCTTGAGGCATTTCCACTGAAGTTGGATCAGCCTGTAACTTCATTTTCCACTTTGATTTTGAGCATCATTCGAACTCCAGACCTACATGGGATATTAGTTGTGATTTACGTTGATAATTTTTAGGTTTTATTGTTCTCAACACATTCCACTATGTAATGAATAAAGATTTACAACTGGAATATTATTTATTTTTTTGAGCAGTGTATATCAAAATAACAGTTGCACAATGCCTTTGAAAATACAATTTTGTTTTAAGATTATTATCATGAATATGAAAAATAGTATTGTTTTTTTTTACATACATACACACTGGAGTAAGACTGTTTTGAAAGTGTTGGGAAGGATAATTTGATTTTAAACGCTTTGGAGCTATCCCGTGAAAGCATGGTTTGCTGTATTTTTTTGTAGGGCTGTGTAGATATATAATATTTTTTTTTGGTCAATGCTCACATTGATTTGATTTTTTTAACCAATTGTTTACACTTGGTAGGTGTTCTTTTAATTATCAAAGAAAGTAAAATTGTTTTAAGGGATTATATGTTCACACGTAATTATTATTCCCAAGTCTGTATATGACCCTGTTTGCAAGGTGAAGAAGGACCATGCAGGGTGCGGATTTTGGGTATGTGAGCCATGGAGCTCCGTCTTGTAATCCTTTCATTCTTAACATTCTATTTATCAGCTTTCCCAGAAACATTCCAGCCTGTGGCAGGCACAAGAAATAAACTAAAGCAAAGAAAGTAGTGTACAATAATTCATGTCATCCAGGTTGTATCTTCTACACGAAGAGCGAATCTCCCCTCACACTGCAGGGAACCCGAGCAATGTGTCTTTAATCAAGCACCATCTGAAGGATAAGTTATTTCCGATAATATATCAGTTACTAGTTTATATGCTTGCTTACCGTAAGAATACAGTACAGAAAATAAACCCAAAGTTAATTGGCAATACAAAATCATAACATAAAGGCAACTGCAGCGAGTTTCATTGCATACATTATCATGGGAGTTACACGCATGCTTTTCTTTGCTTTCTTTGGAAGAGATAAAAACTACTTTTACACCATGCTGTATTCATCAACATTTTTTAGGAATCCCATTCAAGATAAGGAACAGATATCTCAACAGGGTCATATTGTGCTGAATATGCTTGAAAAAACCCCAGATAGAAACTATTACAAATAATTCTTAATTGAAATTTACCAGTAAGTACAAGAGAGGCATACGTTAAATGAAAGTGTCAGTTTAATACTCATATCAATAGGACAAGGATTAAAGGGGCTTTCTATGTCAAGAACGGCGCCAATTACAAACATTGCTGGTCTGAACTTTATCATTAATGAAAGATAAATTGCATCAAAAATCCCAACAAGTAATATGAACTTAAGTGTAAGACCCTCATTATATAAAAGTAGATGTGGCAATACAAATACAGTCAATTAAAAGTAATACATGATATACATATATAAAATATATTATATTCATATTAATATTGGATATACTACAAATAACTGAATTATTATTGTGCTTTTCTTCATAACATTCCGCAGTGCTTTACATACAGTCATGGATGAAACTATTGACACCCTTAATATTGTTCCAGAAAATGAAGTACTTCTCCTAGAAAATTCTTGCAATTACCAGGGTAGGACTGGGGGTGTCTGGGGCAAACAGGGGGAACAGACCCTAGGAACCCACCCTACAGCTATATGCGAATATATGTTAGCCATTATCCCAGTTATAGTGGAGCATCAACTGTAAAACACAGTAGGCTCCTGCACATCTACTGTGCATACACTATAACTGGGATGTACAATTACTGTATTTTGCATTAAAGGGCATCTTTGGTTAAAAAAGTTAAAATATCCATGGGAGAAATACTGCCACACCATGATTGGACTACATATTCCACCACATAGTGGCCAAACAATACCATATACTACAAACCAGAGACAAATACCACCACACCATGACCAGACCACATATTACCACCACATAGTGACCAAATAATACCACATACAGGGAAAAAATACCGCCACATCATGACCAGACCATATATCACCACCACATAGTGACCAAATACAACCACATACAAGGAGCAAATACCACCGCACCATGTCCAGACCACATATTACCACCACATAGTGATCGAATAATGCCACATACAAGGAACAAATATCACAACACCACGACCAGACCACATACAAGGGACAAAAACTGCTACACCATGGCCAGACCACATATTACCAACACATAGTTACAGAACACTACAAAACTGATCATGAATAAAAACCTTAATACTAGCAACACTGTTATTACCATCAGTGACATTATACACAGGAGTGAGTAGTGCACAGTGTACAGTATAATGTATAGTGTCAGTGTACAGGTAATATAGTGATCACCTGTGACATTATACACAAAGATGAACGAGCACTTAAATGCTCGGGTGCTGGTTTTCAAGCCGAACAATTCCTAATTCTCGCATGCTTGGTTCGAGTAACAAGTGTAAAGGGAGTCAATCGGAAAGCCAAGCTTTTTTTTCTGGCAGACACTACAAAGAGGTCTGGGGGCAGTGACAATGTTAAAATGAATGGGAAAAGTGCTCGATGGAAGGAGAACAGAATAAGGAAGACCCCTGGAAGCATCTCTGACTCCCAGATCGCTGCTGAGAACAATGATGTCACACTTTTACTCCACTTTAACTCTAAAGCATTTCAAGCCGACGAGAAATTAAATTTTACAGGTAAAAAAATGTTAAGCAACATTTTTTCCTGCATAATGACTTGTATATAAGGCAAACTTTATGAAGGAAGCAAAAACTGCCAAAGATAAGAGACTTAGAGAGACTCAGATACACCCTGTATTAGACATAAGGGAGGGCCTCATACACATTCTGTTCACATAAAGGCTATGCACTTTTGAGGGTTCTATACCAAGGAAATGTTCTCCAGACCAAGGAATAATTTATGGGTGAGCAATATAATACCAATAAGGGTATTTTGCTTCTGGTTTTGTCACAAATCCATGCAGCACACAGCTTAATACGATACATTTTAACCAAGTTCTTTGGGGATTTTAAAGCAAGAAGATGTAATACTGTCTGGGTGAGCAATATGATACCGATAAATTGGAGCAATTTTTTTGAGGCTTTTATAGCAACGAAATGTATTCAAAACCACGGAATAGTTTATGGGTGAGCCACATAATAATGATAACATTTTGAACACTTTTTTGAGGGCTATATACAAATGAAATGTACCCAAGAGGATGTAATTCCCTATGGGTGAGCAATGATACCGATACATTTTAACAAGTTTTTGGAGGCTTATATAGCAACTAAATGTACTCCAGACCACGTAATAGTCTATAGGTGATCGACAAAATATCAAAACATTTTTATCACGCTTTTGGGGGCTTTTATAACAAAGAAATTGACTCCAGACCACGGAATAGTCAGTGGGTAAGTAATATAACACTGATATATTTTTTAAATAGTTATTTTGAGGCTTATATACCAATGAAATGTGCCCAAGAACATGTAATAATATATGGCTGAGAAATGTAAACCAGCAAAATTTTTAAACTTTTTGAGTCTTATATATCACAGAAAGGTACCCCAGAAAATGGAAGAGTGTATGAGTAAGAAATCAAACAATGCCAATTTTCAAATGCTTTTTTCTACTGTATATTCCACCATAACCTGACAAGAAGCACGCAACACAGTATGGATGGGTAATCTAATCCTGAAATATTTTTCTAGGTTTTTTTTTTGCAAGTTTTAAAAAGCACTGTAATGCAACAAAAACCAAGCTAACTTGCATGGATGAGTAGTGATGAGCGAGAACTAAAATGCTCGGGTGCTCATTGCTCGGGTCGAGCAAATTGGAATACTCGGGTACTCGGACAGAACAAAGAGCCCAATGTAAGTCTATGGGAGACCAGAGCATTTTTACCGCGATACCCCCTGGGGGTCCTTTTAAAGTCTAAAAATTTCTGAAAATGATGGAAACACTGCTCAAATGATATGGGAACATCATGGGGATCGCCCCTGGAAGTATTTCTGACTCCTAGGTCACAGCTGTAAGCAATGTTGTCAGAGTTTCACTCCATTTTTACAGGTGCACCAAAAAACAATGAAATAACAAAGAAATATGTTAAGGAACATCCTTTCCAGGGTAATGACTTATATATAAGGCAAAATAATTAACCCCAAACAAAATTGTTCCTCCACCACTTGAGCTATGTTCACACGCAGTGTTTTTGATGCGTTTTTCAACTTTAGCATTGCTTTCAACCAATACAAATGCATTCACTTGGGAATGTCATTGTAACATTTAACAACCCAAGCTGGCCATGTAGTGTGTGACACATAAGGAGACACATATTGTTTCATTTCTGAAGTAGGGACTCTTAAAGTCACAGAGCCTATTTTTAGAGGGGCAACAGGCGGTATTAATATTCTTAAAGGGCCATTATTAAACAGTGGGTCTCCTATACTGTTAATGCCTATGCAGTGAGTGGCTGGGCTGCTAAAAATTAGGATGCACCCCAATACCCCTTTCACGAGACGTACAGGAGGGCCTCCTGAAAAAATGTTGCATTGAATGCAAGGCCTGCCCTGCACCTAATTTACATGTACCCAAATAACCCTTTCAGCAGATGTACTTGAGGGCCAAATGACAAAATTGTTCCCATTAGAAGAAAGTGTGTTTCCCATAATGTTTGCTTATGCATTGAATGCAAGCCATGGCCTGCCCCAAAGTTACATGCACCCCAATAACCCTTTGAACCCAGGTACTGGATGGCCACAGGAAAACCCATTTCACATTATTTATTTTGTACTCCCATACTGTTTGCCTATGTAGTGAATGCAAAGCCTGTCAAAAATTAGGAGGCACGCCAATTACCCTTGTACGAGACATAGAGGTGGGCCTCCTGAAAACCTTGTTCCCATTATTAGGAAGTGGGTCTCCTATAGTGTTTGCCTATGCAGCGAATGCAAGGCCTGCCAAAAATTAGGAGGCACTCCAATGCCCCTTGAAAGAAAGGTGGAGGAAGGCCTCATAATTAAATGTTCCCATTATAAAGGAGCGAGTCTCCTATACTTGGAATGCCCATACACTAAGTGCATGGGCTGACAAAAATTTACCCCTGGGGGTACATGTTTTTAAAAAAATTATTACGGGCATCATAGAAACCCTTGCAAAAAACTAGACTGGCTGTAGCCTCACGGAACATATTCACCCTGGTGTTCGACTGGTGGTGGATGATGAGGATGGGTAGAAGGAGGACACCATATAGCCATAATCAGGAAGCGTATACCCATGTGTGGGTGTGAAGAGGTGCAAGGGAATACACCTCCCAAAAAGACTCTGTATTGGAGGTTATGTTTTGCTGTTGTCATTTAGTGGTGTAGAGAAGTCTGGCCCAATCCAGCCCTTGTTCATTTTTATAAGAGTCAGCCTGTCTACATTTTCAGTTGACAGGCAAATGCGCTTATCTGTTATAATTCCACCAGTGGCATTAAAATCCGCTGTGACAAAACTCTAGCGGCAGGGTAGGCCAGGACCTCCAAGGCGTATACAGCCAGTTCATGCCACGTGTCTGGCTTGGATACCCAATAATTAAAAGGCACAGAGGAATCACGGAGGATGTTGGTACGGTCAACAAGGTACTCCCTCAGCATCTTCCCAAACATTCCATTCCTTGTAACATTAACCCGTGCCTCAGGGCCAGGGCGATGGGAGGGTCTGAGAAAACTGTCCCAGAACTTTGCCAGTGTTCCCCTGCCTCTGCTGGATTGGAGTTGTGTCTCTCTCACCTGTACTCCTTGGTTGTCCAACGAACTGTGACGTCTGCTGCAAGCGTTTTCAGATGGGAATTTTTTTCATAATTCAGCAACAATGGCCCTCTGGTACTGCACCATTTTAGTACACCTGTCTGCCTCTGGAAGAAGAGATTGAAAGTTCTCCTTGTAGCGTGGGTCTGGAAGTGTCACCAACCAGTAATTAGTGTCACCGTAAATTTTTATAATGCGAGTGTCACGGGAAACGCAGCACAACATAAAATTAGCAATGCGTGCCAGACTGGTAACAGGCAAGCCTTCCGTGTCCTCACCAACAGGACGACTGACCAAGGTGTCCTCCTCCTCCTCATCCCTGTCCTCAGGCCATCCACACTGAACAGACAGTATGACAGTTGTGCTTGTAGTACCGTCTATAGCGCATGAAAGTAGCTCCTTTTCTTCCTCCTCTTCCTCATTGTCAACCAATCCACGTTAGGATGACATGAGGCTGGACTTTGTGTAATGACCCTGTATGGTTCCTTGCTCCCTGTCCTCATGCTCTGCCTGCAATGCATTCTATTTCATTGTGAGCAGAGGTGCTTTTCAGAATGCAGAGAAGCAGGATGGTGACGCTAATTATGGCATCATCGCCGCTCACCATCTTGGTGGATTCCTCAAAGTTTTGCAGGACAGAGCATATGTCTGACATCCATGTCCACTCCTGAGTCTGAACTGAATAACGACGACCTTGTTGATGCTGGTAGTCAACAACTGCACTCTTCTGCTCACAAATCTTTTTCAACATATGCAGTGTAGAGTTCCAACATGTGGGGACATCACACACCAGTCAGTGAGAAGGAAGCTGCAAATGCTGCTGAAGCACGGCAAGGGCAGCTGAAGCTGTAGCTGACTTTCTAAAATGGGCACACAGGCAGTGTACTTTCACAAGCAGATCCGGCAGCTCCGGGTAGGTTTTGAGAAACTGCTGAACCATGAGGTTAAGCACATGGGCCAGGCATGGCACGTGTGAGCTCGCCTTGCCTCAGAGTCACCATCAGGTTCCGGCCATTGTCACACATAACCATGCCTGGCTGTAGGTTCAGCGGTGTCAGCCACAGATCTGCCTGCTCTTTCAGAGCTGCCCACAACTTTTCAGCATTGTGTGGTTTGTCACCTAAGCATATTAGCTTCATCACAGCCTGTTGGTGCTTGGCTGGAGGAGTGCTGCAGTGCTTCCAGCTTATGACTGATGTGCTACCTCCGGAGATGGAGACTGAAGAGGAGGAGGAGCAGGAGGAGATGCAGGAACTGTAGACTGTGGGGGCAACCCAGACTGATGTAGGGCCCGCACTCCTCGGGGTTGGGAGGACCTGCACCATCCCAAGGTCCGACTGGGTCCTGGCTTCCACTATGTTAACTCAGTGTGCCGTCAGCGAGATGCACCATCCCTGCACACAAGCACTTGTCCACTTGTCCATAGTTAGGTGGACTTTCCCAGTAACAGCATTGTTGAGGGTGCGGGTAATGTTGTGGGACATTTGCTTGTGTAATGGCACACTGGGTGAAATAGTGGCGGCTGGGGACCGAATACCTTGGGATGGCTGCTGCCATCAGGTTGTGGAAAACTCCTGTCTCCATGAGCCTAAAATGCAACATTTTGAGCACAAGCAGATGAGAAATGTGTGAATTTAGTACTGTGGCCTGTGGGGCGTTAGATGTGTACTTCTGCTTGCATTCCAATGACTGGGGTGTGGACAACAGAAGGCTGCACTGGGACAAGGACAATGGATGTGCTTGATGATGGTGCTAGCTGAGTGTGGGTAACGACAGGTGCAGGGCAGGAGGCATCTTTGCATGCACTGTGGACAAGGGATTGGCTCTCATGCAAAACAGTGGAAGAAGCTGTGGTGTCAGACACCGTTCCTGTTGCCTGCGGTTCAACCCACAAAGTCGGATGTTTTGCTGCCATGTGCCTGATCATGCCAGTGGTGGTCAGGCTGGTTGTTTTTCTACCCCTGCTGATGCGAGCATGGCAGGTGGTGCAAACGGCCTATTTGAGGTTATCAGCAGAGTCTTTAATAAAACAACCAGTCTTGGGAAAACCTTACAGTTGGACTGGCAACATGTTGGTGTTGCGGGGAACGGTTGTCTGCCTTTAGTCTGGGGCCATGACACTGCTTCTTCCTGCCTGTTGGGGTGCTACACCTCCCCCCCCCTGTGTGCTTCTGCCCTCCCTCTGCATGTCCTCCTGCCAGGTTGGGTCAGTTACTATATCATCCATCACCTCTTCTTCCACTTCTGCACCCTGGTCCTCCTCCTGAGTTTCTGGCAATTGTGTCTCATCTTTGTCAACCTCTTGTGAGATGTTCCCACCGTCACTTTCATGTGACCGTGGCTGCTCAAATATTTGGGTATCGCTACATGGAATCTCATCTTGCCCCACTTCAAGTGGACCGGGCGAGAGGCCCAAATCGATAAATGGAAAAGTGAACAGCTCTTCGGAGTGTGCAAGTGTTGGATCAGTTGTCTCAGGGCACTCAGCATGGTGGGAGGAAGGAGGATCAGGGTGAGGAATATACATTTCACACTCATGGCTACTCATACTTGACCATGTGGAAGACAGGGTGCAGGTGGTGGTGGCAAAGTAACTGGAAGTATTATCCGCTATCCAACCAACAATCTTTTCAACCTGCTCTTGCTTCAATAGTGGTGGGCTGCTAAGGTCCCCTAGTAATTGGGGCATGAAGGTCAAGCGATGAGATATGGTGTGTTTGTTGTGGCCCACTTTCAGCTTGCCCATGGCCTCGACCTCTGCATGCACCATCACGTCCACTTCCCTGTCCCTTGCCATGCGCCTTGCCATTTTTAAAAATTTTAAAAAAAGGTGAATGCCTCTAATCTAATGCCACAATTTGTAGAGCGCAGATAGACAAGGCATCTGACGGAGATACCAGACTGTTCAATATGTTTCCTGCATTTTTTTATTTTTTACCTCAAAATAGTGTTTAGAGCTAGGGTAACACACAGCAAAAAAGGTGAGTGGAAGCCCCAAAAGCAAACTTTGTAGTCCACAGATAGATGAGGCGTATCACAGAGATACCAGACTGTTCAATATGTGGCCTGTATATTTTTTATTTTTTACCACAAAGTAGTGTATAGACCTAGGGTAGCAGACAGGAAACAAAGTGGAATGTAGGCCTGAAAAGCAACTATTTGTAGAGCACAGAGAATCAAGGTGTCTGACAGAGATAACAGACTGTTCAATATGTGGCCTGTATTTATTTATTTTTTACCCCAAAATAGTGTTTAGAGCTACGGTAACACAGAAATAAAAGGTGAATGGAAGCCTCAAAAGCACACTTTGTAGCTCACGATAGATGAGGCGTGTCACAAAGATACCAGACTGTTCAAAATGTGGCCTGCATTTTTTTATTTTTTACCATAAAATAGTGTATAGACCTAGGGTAGCAGACAGCAAAAAAAGTAGAATGTAGGCCTGAAAAGCAACTATTTGTAGAGCACAGATAGACCAGGTGTCTGACTGAGATAACAGACTGTTCAATATGTGGCCTCTATTTTTTTACCCCAAAATAGTGTACAGATCTAGGGTAACAGACAGCAAATACAGTGGAATGTAGGCCTGAATAGCCACAATTTGTAGGCCACAAATAGATCAGGCGTCCGCCAGCGATACCAGACTATTCAATACGTGGCCTGTATTTTTTAATTTTTTACCACAAAATACTGTTTAGAGCTAGGGTAACACAGCAAAAAAAGTGAATGGAAGCCTCAAAAGCACACTTTGTAGCTCACGATAGATGAGGTGTGTCACAAAGATACCAGACTGTTCAAAATGTGGCCTGCATTTTTTTATTTTTTACCATAAAATAGTGTATAGACCTAGGGTAGCAGACAGCAAAAAAAGTAGAATGTAGGCCTGAAAAGCAACTATTTGTAGAGCACAGATAGACCAGGTGTCTGACTGAGATAACAGACTGTTCAATATGTGGCCTCTATTTTTTTACCCCAAAATAGTGTACAGATCTAGGGTAACAGACAGCAAATACAGTGGAATGTAGGCCTGAATAGCCACAATTTGTAGGCCACAAATAGATCAGGCGTTTGACAGCGATACCAGACTATTCAATACGTGGCCTGAATTTTTTAATTTTTTACCACAAAATACTGTTTAGAGCTAGGGTAATACAGCAATAAAAGTGAATGGAAGCCTCAAAAGCACACTTTGTAGCCCACAGATAGATGAGGCGTGCCACAGAGATAGTAGCCTGTCCAATATGTGGTCTATATTTTTTTATTTTTTACCACAAAACAGTGTATAGACCTAGGGTAGCAGACAGCAAGAAAAGTAGAATGTAGGCCTGAAAAGCAACTATTTGAAGAGCAGAGATAGACCAGACGTCTGAAGGAGATAACAGACTGTTCAATATGTGGCCTGGAGTTTTTTAAATTTTTTACCCCAAAATACTGTGCAGACCTAGGGTAACAGACAGCAAAAACCGTGGAATATAGGCCGGTAATGCCACAATTTGTAGACCACAGATAGATCTGGCGTCTGACGGAGAGAGAACACTGTTAAATATGTGGCCTGGATTTTTTTTGGCCCACCAAAATTGTGTCAATAAGTAGGCTGTGACACAAAAAAAAAATTGTTGGAGTACTAACATTGTAAAATATTTAGCACAGTGATATATAGTGTTGAGCGATACCCTCCGATACTCAAATCTATCGGTATCGGATGGTATCGGCCGATATCCAAAAAATATCGGACATCGCCGATACCGATACCCGATACCAATGCAAGTCAATGGGACACAAGTATCGGAAGGTATCCTGGATGGTTCCCAGGGTCTGAAGGATAGGAAACTCTCCTTCAGGCCCTGGGATCCATATTCATGTAAAAAATAAAGAATTAAAATAAAAAATATGGATATACTCATCCCTCCAGCGGCCCCTGGACCTTACCGATGTAACCGGCACCCTCCGTTCCTAAGAATGAGCAGTGAAGGACCTTCGATGATGTCGCGGCTTGTGATTGGTCACGTGACCGCTCATGTGACCGCTCACGCGACCAATCACAAGCCGTGACGTCATCACAGGTCCTAAACTCGCTGCATTCTTAGGAACGGAGGCTGCCGGTTACATCGGTAAGGTCCAGGGGCCGCCGGACGGGTGAGTATATCCATATTTTTTATTTTTATTCTTTATTTTTTACATGAATTTGGATCCCAGGGCCTGAAGGAGAGTCTCCTCTCCTCCAGACCCTGGAAACCATACACTGGGAACTTCCGATTCCGATTTCCGATATCACAAAAATATCGGAACTCGGTATCGGAATTCCGATACAGCAAATATCGGCCGATACCCGATACTTGCGGTATCGGAATGCTCAACACTAGTGATATACGATGCGTGTGGAATACAAAACACAGTGATAAATATACGAACTGTAGCTAAATATTTTTTGGTCAGCAAAACGGTGTCCAAAAATGTTGTAAGACACTCAAAAAATACTACAGTACCACAAAAAAGGCCAGAATTTTCTGCGCGCTCAGATGTGATGCCTGGGACAGACAGAGTCATTTTAAATTGCTGGATTTTCACGCTGTCGTATTAAAATGACCTGACTGTAGTCTGCAGTGTGAACAAGCAAATAAATGTAGAAATAAAAAGGGGGCTCTGGATTGCTTTGTAATAAAATTAGCAGGATTCAGGTGCAAAAAAAATATTATTCCTAGCCACAGATACATGCAGCTAGCTATATATGTAATAGGCAGCAGCAGACAGTAATGGACTCTCTTGACGTATGTGACGCAGTGAGATCTATATACTCACATACAGTGCCTGCATGCCTTGCGCTGATATGTATACTGTAGAGCCACATACACTCCCCTGCCTACCTAGCACTGCAATCTATATACTCCGTAATTAGCCCTTCAAAGGACTGTTGGTTTAGCTGGATTTGTGGATTGAACAATAGTAGACCCACACTAACTAATAAAAGCACAAATCTGACTCTATCTCAGCAGCAGCTCTCCCTACACTAGCTGAGTCCAGAGCAGAATGCGGCGAGCAGGGCGGCGCCAGGTCTCTTATAGACCTGATGACGCTGTGCTGCCAGCCAATCTCTGTAATACCACAACAAAGATGACTGTGGCATTACAGTGAATGGCTTACAACCCTTGCATGCTGATTGGAGCTCTAAAGACCGCCAAAAATGCAGGGCGGACACCCAAGCTCCCGCCGAATTATAGCGGAAATGCTCGGTGCTAGCTGAGTACACCGGGTACAACGATACTCGGGAGAATAACGAGTAGTGGCGAGCACGTTCACTTATCACTAGTACTGGTACAAGGTGAGGACGCCACACCAGAAGACATAGAGGTGACTGGGGACTGAGTAACGATGGACCAATTTTGTACACCTGTTGCAGACCAATTTTGTTTTTTTATTTAAAATCAAAAGAATTTCACACAAACCAAGTTCTATAGTATATACAGTATATATGACAATTTTCAATTTGTGAACAGCCAAATTTGTACACCTGTAGCAGGCCAATTTTGCTTTTTAATTTCAAACGAACAATATTTAACACAAACCAAGTTCTACAGTATTTATGACAATAGTCAATTGTAATATTTATTGTTCTTCTGGCTTGAAAAAGGCCCTTTTGGGCTGAAACGTTACTTCACTCCTCTACCTCAGTTGTATTTTACCATGTTATTTTTAAAGGATGGAATAAAGGTTATGTTTTATCCCTATTTTCTCTGTTGCCTTGGAATCTTGGATTTTCTGTGGCTTTGGACTTTGTGTGGGAGGCCTAACAGAATCAGCACAGATCCACCATTGGTGCATGAGAATAACTCTTGGACTAAATAATCAATTATTGAACAACCATATTTGAACATCTGCAGCATGCCAATTTTGTTTTTTCTTTTAAACCAATAAAACGCTACACAAAGCTAGTTCTACAGTAGATATGACAACAGTAAATTTTTGATCAACAAAATTTGTATACTTGTGGCAGGCCAATTTTGGCTTTTATTTCAAAACAAGGAAATTTAACACAAACCAACTTCTACAGTATATATGACAATAGTCAATATTTCAGAGCAAAAACATTTTGTGAACTGAACCAAGTTAAACTGTATGGATGACTAATTGAATACAGAAAATATTTTGAAAGTGTAGTTGATGTATTCCTACACTCATTAATGCTTTGCAGAAAGTGCAAAGCCTGAAAAAAAAATATAAGGAGGGTAATACAGTAATCCTCTTCAGGTGTCCGCTTCTTCCTCTCCTTCCTCGGGAGGCTGTGGCACCTGCCTCCACCTGCATCAAGGAGGCTGAAACCCAGATGTATTGTCTGTAAGTAGTGCCATGACCCCTGACATATAGAAATGGGTGACAGTCCCCTGTGTCACCTACATCATCACCTTCTCCAGCATAGGAGATGGGGTACCCGAAGACAGTATGATCTCTCAGGGGTGGTATCCCCATTTTGAGCCACCTCAAGGAGCTTCTCCCAAGCCCATTGATTTCTCAAGAATGGTTCATCCTGCTCCCTTTCTTCTTCGATCACAACCACTGCACGCCAAGGATGCTGCCCCTTCATTTCTTGCAGCCTTTGAGGCAAGTGTTCCACCTCTACTGACCACTGATTGAACAAGATGTGATGACAGGTCCCCAAATCTTCTATGTACCCCCACCTATGCTGCCGGTTGTACTTAACGAACTCACACTGGGATGTCAACTGTTGGCACCTTGTATCTAGCGGGCCCTCTAGGATGTTTCCAGCCCTGGTCCTAGCTCATCTCCTTCTCTGTTCCGACCAGCCTAGACCCTGCAGTCTGCTTACTAGTTGCTTGTTCCTGGCTCTCAAATCTGCAAATCAGAAGAACCTCAGCGGTGAAGGCTGTTGCCTGGGTTCGGGCCTTGGTGGTTACAGAATAATGGCTCGTTCTGAACTACAGGCTCCTGCCACCTCCTCTTTTGCACCAGCTTGGTTTGGCTCCGATATTCCTCTGTTCTCTCCCTTGGTAACCTCACAGGATTCTGCCATCTTTTTCACCCACTAAGAAAAATTTTGAAAGCTTGTTTGTAGCTTTATATACCACCAAAATGTACCACAGAACTCATAATGCTCTATAGATGTCTAATTTAATCCAGAAGTATTTTTTAAAGCTCTTTTGGAGTGTTATATACAATTGAAATGTAACAGAAAGCACCTAATATTCTGTAGATCACTACTTGAATCTACATATATTTTTCAATGATTTTTTGGAGTGTTATATACCAATGAAATTTTACAGAAAGCACTTAATACTCTATTCATCACTAACTAAACGAAGAAAATGTTTCAATGCTTTTTTGGAGTGTTATATACAAATAAAATGTACTACATAATACATAATACTGTATGGATGAGTAATTGAATAAAGAAAAAAAAATAAAGCTTTTCTTGAGTGTTCTACACAAGCAAAATGTACAACAGAGCGCATAATATTTTTTGGGTGAGTAATTGAATCCAGAAAAAAATTTCTAACGCTTTATTGCAGTGTTATATACCATTGAAATTTACCACAAAACATGTAATACTCTATGGATGACAAATTAGTCAATTGTTCCACACCACAAAACAAAATGTAGTCACGTGCAGCAGACAATACACCCAAAGCTCTGCTTATAGACTATTCTGTCACTTTCCCTGCTCCTGCAACTGTCCCTCCCTAGGCTAAAGGCAGAATGTAGCTGATACAAACAGCAAGCACAGATTTAATCCTTACAAGGTCTGTTGGTATGATGGCTCAGAATCAGCACCAGTATCAATGCTAGAGGACTCTGATTCATTGTACTAAGCACACAGGCATAGACAAGCACTCTCTCTCTCTCTCTCTCTCCAATATGAAAAGTCCCTGAGCTGTGTATTGGTGTCTATGTCGAGCAAAACAGAGCCTATTCTTTTATAACCCCTGATGATGTCATAACAATGACATGTCATAGCTAGTGATGAGTGAATATTCTCGTTGCTCGGGTTTTCCCGAGCACGTTCGGGTGGTCTCCGATTATTTGTAACTGCTCGGAGATTTAGTTTTCGTTGCCTCAGCTGCATGATTTACAGCTGATAGACAGCTTAAATACATGTGGGGATTCCGTAGCAACCAGGCAACCCCCACATGTACTCAGGCTGGCTAGCAGCCGTAAATCATGCAGCTGAGTCAACAAAAACTAAATCTCCAAGCACGCCAAAATACTGGGTGATCACCCAAGCGTGCTCGGGAAAAAACCCGAGCAACGAGTATACTCACTCATCACCAGTCATAGCCAATCACAGTAACGCCACCATTATGATGGCTAGGGCAGTACAGTGAGTAGCAGACAATCTTCACAAGCCTATTGGCTTTGTAACAGGCGCCAAACACGCAGAGCAGGGTTTCAAGTTTCAAATTGGAGCACCGACTAATGCTTGCCGAGTGCTGAGCACATCGAAGCACCCAGATACTCGAGAGATATCCCAGACACTCAAGTGATATTTCTAGTGATGAGCACATTCACTCATCCCTAGTATTAGATCCTCCTGTGCACATAGGTTGCCGCTTTTATCATTTGTTGGGTGATCGACAACCTGTTCACACTTGCTAAATTTTTGCAAGATGAGGGTTCCTAGAAACACTTATTCCAAATAACTGGCTGGTGAAAATCCACCTTTTTTACTCAAACTAAATGTTTTGCAAATAAAAACCTTTCCCCTCACATAAACAAACAACCAGCTTGCACACTATTCTACTCACACCAGGAATCCCTCCTTGCTTCTCCTGACTGATGCTGATGTATCTCCCAATCTTAGGCCCCTCAACAAATTCCCATTTTCATATCTGGCTTTTGTCACTGATAAACCACAAATTCTTGTTATCTCTCAAATCTCAAATATATAAAAAAAACAACTGAGGCATGCTTCCAATATTACAGAGCAGCTTTGGAAGAAAACATACTTCAAGGAAGACCATATTACATAAAATCATCTCTCAGTTTAAAGTTCATACTTACTTCTGCTAGACAGGACATCCGAGTTGTTGATATATACTCTATATTTCAGTATCCCAAACAATTAACACTAGAGATTTGTGAGCTCTAAAATGCTTGGGTGCTCGTTGCTCAAACCAAGCAATTCCTAATACTCGCAAGGTCATTTCGAGTAGCAAGTATAATGGGAGTTAATGGGAAAGCCAAGCTTTTTTCCAGCAGACCCTACAAAGAGGTCTGGGGGGCAGTGAAAATGTTCAAATGGATGGGAAAAGTGCTGAATGAAAGGAAAACAGCATGGGGAAGACCCCTAGAAGCATCTCTGACCCCCAGGTCGCTGCCGAGAATAATGGCGTCACACTTTTACTCCACTTTAACACCTTAGTGATAGAGGCAATTTTGTACTTAATGACCAAGCCAATTTTTACAATTCTGACCACTATCACTTTATGAAGTTATAGTTCTGGAACTCTTCAACCTATCCCAATGATTCTGAGATTTTTTTTGTGACATATTGTACTTCATGTTAGTGGTAAAATTTCTTCAATATAACTTGTGCTTATTTATGAAAAAAAAAACGGAAATTTGGCAAAAATGTTGAAAATTTTGCAATTTTCAAACTTTTAATTTTTCTACACTTAAATCAGAAGTGTCACACAAAATAGTTAATAAATAACATTTCCCACTAGTCATCAGCACAATTTTGGAAACATATTTTTTTTTGTTAGGACATAATAAGGGTTAAAAATTGATCAGCGATTTCTCATTTTGCCAGCAAAATGTACAAATCCATTTTTTTAGGGACCACCTCACATTTGAAGTGAGTTTGAGGGGTCTATATAAGAGAAAATACCCAAAAGTGACTCCATTCTAAAATCTGCACTCCTCAAGGTGTGCAAAACCACATTCAAGAAATTTATTAACCCTTCAGGTGCTGCACGAGAACTAAAGCAACGTTTAAGGAAAAAATGATTTTTTTTACTTTTTTCACAAAAAATTAAATTTGGAACCAATTTTTTTATTTTCACAAGGGTATCAGGAGAAAATGAACCACAAAAGTTGTTGTGCAATTTCTCCTGAGTACGCATATACCCCGTATATGGGGGAAAGCCACTATTTGGGGATATGGCAGGGCTCAGAAGGGAGAGAGCACCATTTGACTTTTGAACACAAAATTGGCAGAAGGCAATAGCAGCACCATGTTGCGTTTGGAGACCCCCTGATGTACCTAAACAGTGGAACCTCCCCAATTCTAACTTCAACCCTAACCTCAACACACCCGTAACCCTAATCCGAACCCTATCCATAACCCTAACCACAATCTTAACCTCAACACACCTCTAACACTAATCCCAACCCTAACCATAACTCTAATCACAAACCTAACCCTAACAGACCCCTAACCCTAATCCCAACCCTAACCGTAATCCCAACCAAAACCACAACCATAACCCTAACCACAACCGTAACCCTAGCCCAACACTAGCTTTAGTCCAACATTAACTTTAGCCCGACCCTAACCCTAGCCCCATCCTTGACCCTTGCCCCAACCATATCCCTAGCCCAACCGTAACTTTAGCTGAACTCTAGCTTTAGCCCAACCCTAACTTTAGCCCAACCCTAACCCTAGCCCAACTCCAACCCTAAACCTAGCCCTAACACTAACCCCAGCCCCAACCCCAAAGCTAGCACAACACTAAACATAGCCCAACCCTAACCCTAACTTTAGCCCAACCCTAACACTAAAGGAAAAACGGAAATAAATACTTTTTTTATTTTATTATTTTTACGTAACTAAGGGGTTGATAAAGGGGGTTTGATTTGCTATTTTTTTTATTTTGATCACTGTGATAAGGTCTATCACAGTGATCAAAATGAAGCAATAGGAAAAATTTCTTATTATTGTTGTGTGCTCGCCGGCAGATGTCTGCTGGAGCACTGAGCAGACATCTGCTATGCAGTGTTGTTATTAACGAAATAATGGTGATCGCAAAAAAAAAAGTCTGATTTCCCATTTAATTTCTCTCTCCTCTGATGTGATCGCACATCAGAGGAAAGATAAATTAAATGGGAAATCAGACTGTTTTTTGCGATCACCATTATTTCGTTAATAACGGCGATCGCAACACTGGGGTCGATAAAAACTGACCCGAATCATGATCTCTGGGGTCTCAGCTAGCCCTGGTAGCCGAGATCCCAGAGAAATTCCTATGCCAGGGGGCGATATACACTTATTTTTCAGGACCAGCGGCGCTGAGTCATAAGTACCCTTAATTGCCACCGTTAAAAGGCATATCGGTGGTCGTTAAGGGGTTAAGGAGTGATAATAAAACATTACAAACCGATGAGAAATTACATTTCACATGAAAAAAATATTAAGAAACCTTTTCTTCTGTATAATAACTTTTATAGTAGTTACGGAAAGTATTCATACCTCTTTAAAGTTTCTACTCTTTGTTTCACTGAAGCCATTTGGTAAATTCAAAAAAGTTCATTTTTTCTCATTAATGTAGACTCTGCACCCCATCTTGACTGAAAAAAACAGAAATTTAGTAATTTTTGCAAATTTATTTAAAAAGAAAAACTGAAATATCACGTGGTCATAAGTATTCAGTCCCTTTGCTCAGTATTGAGTAGAAGAACCCCTTTGAGCTAGTACAGCCATAAGTCTTCTTGGGAATGATGCAACAAGCTATTCACACCTGGATTTGGGGATCCTCTGCCATTCTTTCTTGCAGATCCTCCCCTGCTCCATCAAGTTGGATGGTGACCTTTGGTGGACAGCCATTTTCAGGTCTCTCCAGAGATGCTCAATTGGGTATAGGTCAGAGCTCTGGCTGGGCCAGTCAGTTGTTCTGAAGCCACTCCTTTGTTATTTTAGCTGTGTGCTTAGGGTCAAGGCCCCGTCTCACATAGCGAGATCGCTGCTGAGTCACAAGTTTTGTGACGCAACAGCGACCTCAGTAGCGATCTCGCTATGTGTGACACGTACCAGCGACCAGGCCCCTGCTGTGAGATCGCTGGTCGTGTCGGAATGGCCTGGACCTTTTTTTGGTCATTGAGGTCCCGCTGACATCGCTGAATCGGTGTGTGTGACACGGATTCAGCGATGTCTTCACTGGTAACCAGGGTAAACATCGGGTTACTAAGCGCAGGGCCGCGCTTAGTAACCTGATGTTTACCCTGGTTACCAGCGTAAAAGTAAAAAAAAAAAAACACTACATACTCACATTCCGGTGTCCGTCCCCCGGCGTCTGCTTCCTGCACTGTGAGCGCCGGCCGGCCGGAAAACACAGCACAGCGGTGACGTCACCGCTCTGCTTTCCGGCCGCTGTGCTTACACAGTGCAGAGAAGCAGAACGCCGGGGGACAGACAGCGGAAGGTAAGTATGTACTGTTTGTTTTTTTTTTTACTTTTACGCTGGTAACCAGGGTAAACATCGGGTTACTAAGCGCGGCCCTGTGCTTAGTAACCCGATGTTTACCCTGGTTACCCGGGGACCTCGGCATCGTTGGTCGCTGGAGAGCGGTCTGTGTGACAGCTCCCCAGCGACCACACAGCGACAAAACAGCGACGCTGCAGCGATCAGCATCGTTGTCTGTATCGCTGCAGCGTCGCTGTGTGTGACGGGGCCTTTATTGTCTTGTTGGAAGTAGAACCTTCAGCCAAGTCTGAGGTCCAGAGCACTCTGGAAGAGATTTTCATCAGGATATCTCTGTACTTGGCCGCATTCAAGTTTCCTTCAATGACAACCAGTTGTCCTGTCCCTGCAGCTGAAAAACACCCCATAGCATGATGCTGCCACCAACCTGTTTCACTGTTTGGATTGTATTGGGCAGGTGATGAGCAGTGCCTAGTTTTCTCCACACATACTGATTAGAATTATCACAAAAATAGTCTATCTTCGTGTCATCAGACCAGAGAATCTTATTTCTCATTGTCTGGGAGTGCTTCATGTGTTTTTTAGCAAACCATATGCAGACTATCATATGTCTTGCTCTGAGGAGAGGCTTCCGTCAAGCCACTCTGCCATAAAAGCCCGACTGGTGGAGGGCTGCAGTTATAGTTGACTTTGTGAAACTTTCTCCTAACTCCCTACTGCATCTCTGGAGCTCAGCCACAGAGATCTTGGGGTTTCTCTTTACCTCTTTCACCAAAGCTCTTCTCCCATGATTTCTCAGTTTGGATGGATGGTCAGGTCTAGGAAGACTTCTGGTGGTCCCAAACTTCTTCCATTTAAGGATTATGGAGGCCACTGTGCTCTTAGGAACATTGAGTACTGCAGAAATTCTTTTGTAACCTTGGCCACATCTATGCCTTGCCACAATTCTGTCTCTGAGCTCCTTGGCCAGTTCCTTTGACCTCATGATTCTCATTTGGTCTGACATGCACTGTGAGCTGTGAGGTCTTATATAGACAGGTGTGTGCCTTTCCAAATCAAGACCTATCAGCTTAATTAAACACAGCTGGAATCCAATGAAGGAGTAGAACCATCTCAAGGTGGTTCACAAGGAAATAGACAGCATGTGACTTACATATGAGTGTCTGAGCAAAGGGTCTGAATGCTTATGACCATCTGATATTTCAGTTTTTCTTTTTTATTAAATTTGGAAAAATGTCTACATTTCTGTTTTTTTCAATCAAGATGGGGTGCAGAGTGTACATTAATGTGAAAAATATGAACTTTTCTGAATTTACCAAATGGCTGCAATGAAACAAAGAGTGAAAAATCTAAAGGGGTCTGAATAATTTCCGTGCACACTGTATATATGTATATATATATTACATCTATCTATCTAAGAAAAGCCAGCAATTCAGCAGCCACGTACTGTAAAATCACAGCAGAAGCTGACAGAATGGAATAGACAGATTACACACAGAATATACACATAGAATAGCTAGATATACAGATGTCAGTGACAAATACAATTAGTACAGTGTGTGCAGCTTACTGTACATGTATTTAATTCTCAAAATATTATTTTTCAGAAAAAATGGCATGGTCTCCCACATAATTTTTGTAACCAGCAGAGGGAAAGCCAATGGCTGGGGCTGATGTTTATAGCCTGGGAAGGGGGAATTACCCATGGAGCTTCCCAGGCTATTAATATCAGCTCACAGCTGTATACTTAGACTTTCCTGGCTTTTAAAATGCTGGACCCCACAAAAAATGACGTTTGGTCCCCCTATAATTAATAACCAGAAAAGGCTATGCAGACATCTGTGGGCTGATATTAATAGCCTAGGAATGGGCCATGGATACTGCCCACCAGGCTAAAAACATCAGCTCTCAGCCACCCCAGAAAAGGCGCTATCTATAAGATGTGCCAGTTCAGGCACTTAGCCTCACTCTTCCCACTTGCCCTATAGTGGTGGCAAGTGGGGTGATAGTTGGGTTGGTTGATGTCACCTTTGTATTGTCAGGTAACATCAAGCCCAGAGGTTAGTAATGGAGAGGTGTCAATAAGACTGCCTCATTACTAACCCCATAGTCATGTTGTATAAAAACACAGACAGACAGAAAAAAGTCCTTTAATTGAAAGAATGGCACAGACTCCTTTAGTAAATCATAATTAAACCATACTTATGACATTGCCCATTCCACTGATGCCATTGTCTTCTGCAAAAGAGTTAAAATAAAAAACAACAATATTCCTCACCTTTCCGCAGAGAAGATGATAATCATTTTTTCCCTCGATTGTTTTAGCTCTGCTACATCTAGATTGCAGGCTGCATGGTTGCATGATGTGACCATACAGCCAGCCATCCAGCAGAGAAACTGAGCCGCATCTGTTACCGTTGGCTAGTGTTTTGCGGTGAACTCTTAGGACATGTCTGACGTCACCACAAGCGTAAAAAAATTCTCATGATCTTGGTGCCTTTAGAAAAGTTCCTAGGAGTTCACAGCCAATTAACTCACTTCACCAATCTAATGTCAGCGAGAGCGCAGATAGAAATTTTCCCACGGCACTCACGCTAGCGTCAAATTGGTACCAGAGATGTCAGTGTCCAGGTGAATAATACGTGTGCCACCCATGAGCCACATCAGTACCACACTGTGGGCACCAGGGAAGCAGCAGTACAGTAAGTGCTGTTTCCTGGCACCTGGTGCTGAAGACAACTCTTATAATTTTCCCCTGCTCTGCCGGCGATCAGCATGAGCACTGGAGAATGATGAGAGTTGTATTCAAGTGAGAAAAATGACAGCAGGCGGTGGCTTTTGGGACTATTACTCCCATCACCCTACATCTGCTGCCGCTAATAAGAGTGACAGCAAGAGCGACTGATGGGACTATTAGTCACCCGCCACTTGCGCTATGAATAAATAAATAAATGTAAAAAAACACGTGGATTCCCCTGTATTTTCTATAACCAGCCAGGCAAAACTGACAGCTGGGGGCTGCAACCCTTAGATTTGAGATCCTTCAGGACACAAATTCTCTGCGTTATATCTATGCAGATTCACTTGTTACATCTATGATCAGTGTGAGGTGATTATTAACCCCTTAACCCCCAAGGGTGGTTTGCACGTTAATGACCGGGCCAATTTTTACAATTCTGACCACTGTCCCTTTATGAGGTTATAACTCTGGAATGCTTCAACGGATCCTGATGATTCTGACATTGTTTTCTCGTGACATATTGTACTGCATGATAGTTGTTAAAAGGTCTTTGATATTACCTGCGTTTATTTGTGAAAAAAATGGAAATTTGGAGAAAAATTTGAAAATTTCTCAATTTTCCAACTTTGAATTTTTATGCCCTTAAATCACAGAAATACAGTATGTCACACAAAATACTTAATCAGTAGTGTTGAGCGATACCTTCCGCTATCAAGAAGTATCGGTATCGGATTGGATTGGCCGATATCCAAAAAATATCGGATATCGCCGATACCGATACCTGATACCAATGGAAGTCAATGGGACACAAATATATGAATGTAAATAAGCCCTTTCTGTTCTTCTACATCCTGTTCCGGAGGGGGGAAGAGTGTGGGCGGTGCGTGGGTGGACACTGTGCGTGTCTGTGTGTGCGGGCGGGGTCTGTGCGGGCCTGCCGGGGATCTATACGGGCGTCTCGGGGGTCTGTGTGGGCTGTCGGGGGTCTGTGCGTGCCTGCCGGGGCTCTGTGCGGCCTGCCAGGGCTCAGTGCAGGCTGCGGGGGCTCTGTGCCGCGTGCCGGGGCTCTGTGAGGGCTGCCGGGGGTCTGTGTGGGGCTCTGTACAGCTTGCCGGGGCTCTGTGCGGCAGGCCGGGGCTCTGTGCGGGGCTCTGTGCGGTGTGCCTGGGCTCTGTGCGGCATGCCGGGGCTCTGTGCAGCGTGCCGGGGTTCTGCGCGGGCTGCCGGGGGTCTGTGTGGGGCTCTGTACAGCATGCCGGGGCTCTGTGCGGGCTGCCGGGGGTCTGTGCAGGGCTCTGTACAGCGTGCCGGGGCTCTGTGCGGCGTGCCGTGTGCTCTGTGCAGGGCTCTGTGCGGTGTGCTGGGGCTCTGTGCGGTGTGCCGGGGCCCTATGCGGCGTGCCGGGGCTCTGTGCGGGGCCCAATGCGGCGTGCCGGGGCTCTGTGCGGGGCTCTGTGCGGCGTGCCGGGGCTCTGTGCGGGCTGCCGGGGGTCTGTGCATGTGTGCAGGCATCGTCCAATGGGACTTGTAGTCCCATCGGACGATGCCTGCAACAGTGACAGTGATTGACACATTAGCCAATGATGGGACAGTAGTAGTCCCATCATCCGGCTAATGTGTTGAATGTAAAAAGAACAAAAAAAAACATACATACTACATACATACTACATACAATACAATACATACAATACATTCATACATTACATACAATACATACATACAGACATACAGTACATTAAACATAGAGTACATACTCACATCACTTGTCACTTTGTTCCCCGAAGCCAGTGTCATCTGTAAAAAAGATTAAAATAACAAACAACCAATATACTCCCTGTCCACAGAAATCCACGAGTGTCCCACGACGATCTCCCGTGGAGAACGGCAGCATCAGCCGATGCGACCGCTCTCTAGGGGCTTCAGGAATACAATGACGGGAGGAAGGTATCCTTCCGCACTGTATTCCTCCGCTGCTGAAAAAAAATAGTCCCTAGTCTCACTTTTGGCATTGCTGTGTGAAAAATTTTCCCACACAGCAATTGCCATAAACTGAGGGTCCTATAGAACAGTGACATCACCCGATGTCACTGTTCTATAGGGAAGATCGTCGTGGGACACTCGTTATTAGGGTTGAGCGAAACGGATCGGACAAATTAAAAAATCGCCGACTTTTGGCAAAGTCGGATTTCATGAAACCCGACCCGATCCGCATACACTTTTGTGTGCAGCAGTCCTTTTTATTGCTGCCATTACTTGTCCTGAGATCACTGTAGGGAGATTGAAATTGTACTACAGTCCTTGTATTTTTTCATATATCTTCCAGCCACTTTCTGCCACTTACATTGTGTTGTTTTATACACTGGGCCTGAGTTTTGGTTCAGTCTCCAAAAAAAAAAAGTGAGATTCAAATTCTCACAAAGTGGATATACTTCAGTCCTGTTAATTTGTCGTATATCAGCCAGCCACTTTCTGCCACTTACATTGTGTTGTTTTATACACTGGGCCTGAGTTTTGGTTCAGTCGCCAAAAAAAAGTGAGATTCAAATTCTCACAAAGTGGATATACTTCAGTCCTGTCAGTTTGTTGTACCGTATATACTCGAGTATAAGCCGACCCGAGTATAAGCCGACCCCCCTAATTTTGCCACAAAAAAATGGGAAAACTTATTGACTCGAGTATAAGCCTAGGGTAGGAAATGCAGCAGCTACCGGTGAATTTCAAAAATAAAAATAGATGCTCCATACCGTTCATTATTGCCCCATAGATGCTCCATATAAAGCTGTGCCACATATAATGCTCCATACCGTTGATTATTGCCCCATAGATGCTCCATATAAAGCTGTGCCATGTATAATGTTCTGCACCGTTCATTATGGCCCCATAGATGCTCCATATAAAGCTGTGTCATATATAAAGCTCTGCACCATTCATTATGGCCCCATAGATGCTCCATAGAAAGCTGTGCCATATATAATGCTCTGCACCGTTCATGATGGCCCCATAGATGCTCCATAGAAAGCTGTGCCATATATAATGCTCTGCACCATTCATTATGGCCCCATAGATGCTCCATAGAAAGCTTTGCCATATATAATGCTCTGCACCGTTGATTATTGCCCCATAGATACTCCATATAAAGCTGTGCAATATATAATGCTGCTGCTGTTGCAATAACAAAAAAAAAAATTACATACTCACCTCTCTTCGCTCAGGACACCGGCGCTTTCAATTTTTACCTGCTCCTCGTGCGGCTCCATCTCCAGCACTGACGCTCAGCAGAGGGCGCGCACTGACTACGTCACCGCGCCCTCTGACCTGAGCATCACAGCCAGAGGAAGCTGATGACTGAGCCGCACCGGAACGAGGAGCGGTAAATATCGCACAGCGCTCCCATCCCCGTATACTTACATGCTCCTGGCGCGGTCCCTGCTTCTTCCACCGCTGCATCTTCTTCCTGTATTGAGCAGTCACCGTTACCGCTCATTGCAGTCATGAATATGCGGCTCCACCTCTATGTGAGGTGGAGCCGCATATTCATGACTGTAATGAGTGGGACCATGTGACCGCTCAGTACAGGAAAAAGATGCAGCGGTGGAAGAAGCAGGGACTGCAGGGACCGCGCCGGGAGTAGGTGAGTATAACTAGACAGCCCCCGCTCCCCCTCCACTGCCGACCCCCGGGTACGACTCGAGTATAAGCCGAGAGGGGGACTTTCAGCCCAAACAAATGGGCTGAAAATCTCGGCTTATACTCGAGTATATACGGTATATCAGCCAGCCACTTTCTGACACTTACATTGTGTTGTTTTATACACAGGGCCTGAGTTTTGGTTCAGTCTCCCACAAAAAAAAGGGAGATTTAAATTCTCAACAAGTTTATATACACCTTCTACCTTGTTTTACATTACTGTCATGATCTCAAAGGCAAGAGATCATAGCATCAGCATATATAGGAACTAGCTCTTGGAAGATGGAAACTGAGCTGACCATGAACTAAACCTAACGCACAACTAGCAGTGGCCGGGTAGCATGCCTACGTTGATTCTAGATGCCCAGCACCAGCCGGAGGACTAAATAAAGCTAGCAGAGGAAAATATTAGTCCTAGCTCACCTCTAGAGAAATACCCCGAAAGGAGACAGAGGCCCCCCACATGTATTGGCGGTGAATCAAGATGAAATAACAAACGTAGTATGAAAATAGGTTTAGCAAATTTGAGGTCCACTTACTACATAGCAGAAGACAGAAAGGACACTTTCATGGTCAGCTAAAAAACTCTATCAAAACACCATCCAGAAATTACTTTAAAACTCTGGCATTAACTCATAACACCAGAGTGGCAATTCCTGTTCACAAGAGCTTTCCAGACACAGTAACGAAACTACAGCTGTGAACTGGAACAAAAATGCAAAAACAAACATGGACAAGAGTCCAACTTATCTAGTAGTTGTCTAGGAGCAGGAACAAGCACAGAGAGGCTTCTGATAACATTGTTGACCGGCAAGCAACTAACAGAGCAGCAAGGTTATATAGCGACTCCCACATCTTGATGGGAACAGGTGAACAGAGAAGATGAAGACACCAGTTCAATTCCACCAGTAGCCACCGGGGGAGCCCAGAATCCAAATTCACAACAGTACCCCCCCCTCAAGGAGGGGGCACCGAACCCTCACCCGAACCACCAGGGCGATCAGGATAGGCCCTATGAAAGGCACGAACCAGATCAGAGGCATGAACATCAGATGCATTCACCCAAGAATTATCCTCCTGGCCGTATCCCTTCCACTTGACCAGATACTGGAGTCTCCGTCTGGAAACACGAGAGTCTAAGATTTTCTCCACAACGTACTCCAACTCACCCTCAACCAACACCGGAGCAGGAGGCTCAACGGAAGGCACAACCGGTACCTCATACCTGCGCAATAATGACCGATGAAAAACGTTATGAATAGAAAAGGATGCAGGGAGGTCCAAACGGAAGGAAACAGGGTTAAGAATCTCCAATATCTTATACGGGCCGATGAACCGAGGCTTAAACTTAGGAGAAGAGACCCTCATAGGGACAAAACGAGAAGACAACCACACCAAGTCCCCAACACGAAGACGAGGACCAACACGACGACGGCGGTTAGCAAAAAGCTGAGTCTTCTCCTGGGACAACCTCAAATTGTCCACCACCTGCCCCCAGATCTGATGCAATCTCTCCACCACAGCATCCACTCCAGGACAATCCGAAGATTCCACCTGACCAGAGGAAAATCGAGGATGAAACCCCGAATTACAGAAAAACGGGGACACCAAAGTGGCAGAGCTGGCCCGATTATTGAGAGCGAACTCCGCCAATGGCAAAAAAGCAACCCAATCATCCTGGTCAGCAGACACAAAACACCTCAGATATGTCTCCAGGGTCTGATTAATCCGCTCAGTCTGGCCATTCGTCTGAGGATGGAAAGCGGACGAAAAAGATAAATCTATGCCCATCCTAGCACAGAATGCCCGCCAAAATCTAGACACGAATTGGGTCCCTCTGTCAGAAACGATATTCTCAGGAATACCATGCAAACGAACAACATTTTGAAAAAACAGAGGAACCAACTCGGAAGAAGAAGGCAACTTGGGCAGAGGAACCAAATGGACCATCTTAGAGAAACGGTCACACACCACCCAGATGACAGACATCTTCTGAGAAACAGGCAGATCTGAAATAAAATCCATCGAGATGTGCGTCCAAGGCCTCTTAGGAATAGGCAAGGGCAACAACAATCCACTAGCCCGAGAACAACAAGGCTTGGCCCGAGCACAAACGTCACAAGACTGCACAAAGCCTCGCACATCTCGTGACAGGGAAGGCCACCAGAAGGACCTTGCCACCAAATCCCTGGTACCAAAAATGCCAGGATGACCTGCCAACGCAGAAGAATGAACCTCAGAGATGACTCTACTGGTCCAATCATCAGGAACAAACAGTTTATCAGGTGGGCAACGATCAGGTCTATCCGCCTGAAACTCCTGCAAGGCCCGCCGCAGGTCTGGAGAAACGGCTGACAATACCACTCCATCCTTAAGGATACCTGTGGGCTCAGAGTTACCAGGCGAGTCAGGCTCAAAACTCCTAGAAAGGGCATCTGCCTTAACATTCTTAGAACCCGGTAGGTATGACACCACAAAATTAAACCGAGAGAAAAATAATGACCAGCGCGCCTGTCTAGGATTCAGGCGCCTGGCGGTCTCAAGATAAACCAAATTTTTGTGGTCAGTCAATACCACCACCTGATGTCTGGCCCCCTCAAGCCAATGGCGCCACTCCTCAAAAGCCCACTTCATGGCCAAAAGCTCCCGATTCCCAACATCATAATTCCGCTCAGCGGGCGAAAATTTACGGGAAAAGAAGGCACAAGGCCTCATCACGGAGCAGTCAGAACTTTTCTGCGACAACACTGCCCCAGCTCCGATCTCAGAAGCGTCGACCTCAACCTGAAAAGGTAGAGCAACATCAGGCTGACGCAACACAGGGGCAGAGGAAAAACGGCGCTTAAGCTCCCAAAAGGCCTCCACAGCATCAGGGGACCAATCAGCAAAATCAGCACCCTTCTTAGTCAAATCGGTCAATGGCTTAGCAATATCCGAAAAACCAGCAATAAATCGACGATAAAAGTTAGCAAAGCCCAAAAATTTCTGAAGACTCTTAAGAGAAGAGGGCTGCGTCCAATCACAAATAGCTTGAACCTTGACAGGATCCATTTCAATGGAAGAGGGGGAAAAAATATATCCCAAAAAGGAAATCCTCTGTACCCCAAAAACACACTTAGAACCCTTCACACACAAAGAATTAGACCGCAAAACCTGAAAAACCCTCCTGACTTGCTGGACATGAGAGTCCCAGTCATCCGAAAAAATCAGAATATCATCCAGATACACAATCATAAATTTATCCAAATAATCGCGAAAAATATCATGCATAAAGGACTGGAAAACTGACGGAGCATTTGAAAGACCAAAAGGCATCACTAAATACTCAAAGTGGCCCTCGGGCGTATTAAATGCGGTTTTCCACTCATCCCCCTGCCTGATTCGCACCAAATTATACGCCCCACGAAGGTCAATCTTAGAGAACCACTTGGCCCCCTTTATGCGAGCAAACAAATCAGTCAGCAACGGCAATGGGTATTGATATTTAACAGTGATTTTATTCAAAAGCCGATAATCAATACATGGTCTCAAAGAGCCGTCTTTTTTTGACACAAAGAAAAAACCGGCTCCTAAGGGAGATGACGATGGACGAATATGTCCCTTTTCCAAGGACTCCTTTATATATTCACGCATAGCAGCATGTTCAGGTACAGACAGATTAAATAAACGACCCTTTGGGTATTTACTACCCGGGATTAAATCTATGGCACAATCGCACTCTCGGTGCGGAGGTAACGAACCAAGCTTGGATTCTTCAAAGACGTCACGATAGTCAGACAGGAACTCAGGAATTTCAGAGGGAATAGATGATGAAATGGAAACCACAGGTACATCCCCATGAGCCCCCTTACATCCCCAGCTCAACACAGACATAGCTTTCCAGTCGAGGACTGGGTTGTGAGATTGCAGCCAAGGCAATCCTAGCACCAAATCATCATGTAGATTATACAGCACCAGAAAGCGAATAATCTCCTGGTGATCCGGATTAATACGCATAGTTACTTGTGTCCAGTATTGTGGTTTATTATTAGCCAATGGGGTGGAGTCAATCCCCTTCAGAGGAATAGGAGTCTCCAAAGGCTCTAAATCATACCCACAGCGTTTGGCAAAGGACCAATCCATAAGACTCAAAGCGGCGCCAGAGTCGACATAGGCGTCCGTGGTAATAGATGACAAAGAGCAAATCAGGGTCACAGATAGAATAAACTTAGACGGTAAGGTGCAAATGGAAACAGATTTACCAAGCTTTTTAGTGCGCTTAGAGCATGCTGATATAACATGAGTAGAATCACCACAATAGAAACACAACCCATTTTTCCGTCTAAAATTCTGCCGCTCGCTTCGGGACAGAATTCTATCACACTGCATACTCTCTGGCGATTTCTCAGTGGACACCGCCAGATGGTGCACTGGTTTGCGCTCCCGCAAACGCCTATCGATCTGAATAGCCATTGTCATGGACTCATTCAGACCCGCAGGCACAGGGAACCCCACCATAACATCCTTAATGGCATCAGAGAGACCCTCTCTGAAAGTCGCCGCCAGGGCGCACTCATTCCACTGAGTAAGCACAGACCATTTACGGAATCTTTGGCAGTAAATTTCCGCTTCATCTTGCCCCTGAGATAGGGACATCAAAGTTTTTTCTGCCTGAAGCTCCAAATGAGGTTCGTCATAAAGCAACCCCAAGGCTAGAAAAAACGCATCCACATTGAGCAACGCAGGATCCCCTGGTGTCAATGAAAAAGCCCAGTCTTGAGGGTCGCCCCGGAGCAAGGAAATCACAATCCTGACCTGCTGTGCAGGATCTCCGGCAGAGCGAGATTTCAGGGACAAAAATAATTTGCAATTATTTCGAAAATTCTGAAACCCAGATCTATTCCCCGAGAAAAATTCCGGCAAAGGAATTCTCGGCTCAGATACAGGTGCATGACAAACAAAATCTTGCAAATTTTGTACCTTCGTGGCGAGATTATTCAAACCTGCAGTTACACTCTGAAGATCCATTGCAAACAGGTGAACACAGAGCCATTCAAAGGAGAGAAAAAAAAAAAAAAAATTTCAGCAGACTACTTATTTCTCTCCTTTCTCAGCCAAGGATTTTAACCCTTTAGTGGGCCGGTCAAACTGTCATGATCTCAAAGGCAAGAGATCATAGCATCAGCATATATAGGAACTAGCTCTTGGAAGATGGAAACTGAGCTGACCATGAACTAAACCTAACGCACAACTAGCAGTGGCCGGGTAGCATGCCTACGTTGATTCTAGATGCCCAGCACCAGCCGGAGGACTAAATAAAGCTAGCAGAGGAAAATATTAGTCCTAGCTCACCTCTAGAGAAATACCCCGAAAGGAGACAGAGGCCCCCCACATGTATTGGCGGTGAATCAAGATGAAATAACAAACGTAGTATGAAAATAGGTTTAGCAAATTTGAGGTCCACTTACTACATAGCAGAAGACAGAAAGGACACTTTCATGGTCAGCTAAAAAACTCTATCAAAACACCATCCAGAAATTACTTTAAAACTCTGGCATTAACTCATAACACCAGAGTGGCAATTCCTGTTCACAAGAGCTTTCCAGACACAGTAACGAAACTACAGCTGTGAACTGGAACAAAAATGCAAAAACAAACATGGACAAGAGTCCAACTTATCTAGTAGTTGTCTAGGAGCAGGAACAAGCACAGAGAGGCTTCTGATAACATTGTTGACCGGCAAGCAACTAACAGAGCAGCAAGGTTATATAGCGACTCCCACATCTTGATGGGAACAGGTGAACAGAGAAGATGAAGACACCAGTTCAATTCCACCAGTAGCCACCGGGGGAGCCCAGAATCCAAATTCACAACACATTACCATATAATGGTTGTTATTTTGGTTAGATTTTCCAAAAAATGAGGAAGCCTGGTGGAAGAGCCCGTGGGCAGTGGTTGCCAGCTGGTACTGATGGTGGTGGTGGTGGTGCATCTGGAGGTAGTGGCAAAAGCACAATAGCACCTAAGGCTGGAGGTGTTGAGCCAGCGTCATCATCTGGCTACACAATGCCTCGAAGGCTCCCTTAGGAAAACAGCTTTTAAAAGCGGAGCAGCAGGAAAAAGTTTTGGTTTTCCTTGCTGACTCAGCCTCTAGCTCTTTCGCCTCCTCTTCAGAAAGTTCCAAATATAAAAGCAGCGAGTCGTCAGTGGATGCTCCTGGTCAGGAACAAGACGTTTCCTTGTGTCCTTCACCCAAACCAAAAGTGAAGAATGTGTCAGGCGACACTACAGGTTACTCCATGGAGCTCTTTACACATACCGTGCCTGGGTTACAAAGGGAAATTGTTAACTGCCCATTACAAGATGAATCGGACATGGAGTGCACAGATGCACAGCCACAGCTAGATTATTATGCTGTTCCATTGACTCAGATCACTACATTGCACTCGCAGTGTACTGAGCCAGAATCTGACCCTGATGTGACTATGGTGCCCAATCCCAAACGCTATAGCACCTTACACGGTGACACAGAGGAAGGTGCACATGACATTGAAGAGGAGGTGATAGATGACCCAGTTGTTGACCCAGATTGGCAGCCATTGGGGGAAGAGGGTGCTGCTGCCAGTAACTCAGAAGCGGAGGAGGATGATCCGCAGCAGCCATCTACATCGCAACAGCTGTCATCTGGTAGGCCCGTATCAGGCCAAAAACCTTTGTCAAAAACAAAAACAGTTTTAGGACAGAGTGGCCATCCGGTAAAAGTAGCACAGCGTGCAATGCCTGAAAAGGTATTCCATAGTAGGAAGAGTGTAGTGTGGCAATTTTTTACCCAAGATCCGAATGATCAGTCAAAAGTTATCTGTAAGAAATGCTCAAAGACCTTTAGCAGAGGGAAGAATCTTCAAAATTTAAATACAACGTGCATGCTTAGACATTTAACCAGCATGCACTTGCAAGCCTGGACTAACTACCAAACGTCCCGTACCGTTGGTGCACCTGCTCAGAATGAAGGTAGTCAGCAGCGCTACATTGCTTCCCTCACTGTAAGCCCACCGGTTAGGACACTACCCGCAGCAAATGTGGAGGTATCGTCGCAAGGCCAAAGCAGTCAGGGAATCACAAGGTTATTGGTAGGAAACACTGTATGTAGGCCAACATCAAGAATACCATCACCAACCCTCTCTCAATCCGCCATGTCCACCACCACCCCCGCTAGTTCTACCATATGCAGCTCTCCAGTCCAGCTCACCCTACAAGAGACTCTCGTTAGGAAAAGGAAGTACTCATCCTCTCATCCGCGTACACAGGGTTTGAACGCCCACATTGCTAGACTAATCTCGTTAGAGATGATGCCCTACCAGTTGGTTGAAAGCGAAGCTTTCAAAGCCCTGATAGCCTATGCAGTACCACGCTATGACCTACCCAGTCGACACTTCTTTGCGAGAAAAGCCATCCCAGCCCTTCACCAGCATGTCAAAGACCGCATTGTCCATGCACTCAGGCAATCAGTCAGTAGAAAGGTGCACCTCACAACAGATGCATGGACCAGTAGGCATGGCCAGGGACGTTACGTGTCCATCACGACACACTGGGTTAATGTGGTGGATGCAGGGTCCACAGGGAACAGCCATAGTGGGACAGTTCTGCCTAGCCCACGATCTAGGAAACAGTTGGCTGTAGGTGTTCACCACCCCTCCTCCTCCTCCTCCAGAAGTGAAAGCTCGTCCACAGAGCTCAATCGCACAACCACTCCATCCGCAGTTGCCAGTGTTGCACACGAGGTGTCCCATTATCGAACAGCTAGTGGTAAGCGTCAGCAGGCTGTGTTACAAATGAAGTGTTTGGGCGACAACAGACACACTGCGAAAGTACTGGCCGAGTACTTGCAGCAAGAAACTCAGTCATGGCTGGGCAGTGTACATCCTGAGGCAGGCAAGGTAGTCAGTGATAACGGAAGGAATTTTATGGCTGCCATAGCCCTTTCAGAACTGAAACACATACCTTGCCTGGCTCACACCTTGAACCTGGTGGTGCAGTGCTTCCTCAAAAATTATCCGGAGTTACCAGCCCTGCTCCTGAAGGTGCGAAGACTTTGCTCGCACATCCGCCGGTCGCTCGTACAATCCATCCATATGCTGAACCATCAGCGTTCGCTGAATCTTCCCCAGCACCACCTAATAATCGACGTTGCAACAAGGTGGAACTCCACACTGCACATGGTTCAGAGGCTGTGCGAACAGAGGTGTGCTGTAATGAATTTGTGGGAGGATACATATACAAGGGCAGGCACTTGGATGGCAGACATGGAGTTGTCTGGTGTGCAGTGGTCGAAGCTACAAGACCTCTGTCAAGTCCTTCAGTGTTTTGAGGAATGCACACGGCTGGTAAGTGCAGACGACGCCATCATAAGCATGAACATCCCACTAATGCGTCTGCTGATGCAAAGTTTGACGCACATTAAGGAGCAGGCATCTGCAGCCGAGGATGAGGGAAGCCTTGATGACAGTCAGCCATTGTCTGCTCAGGGAGCTCTCCTGAACAAGGTGGCGGATGAAGAGGAGGAGGAGGAGGATGATGGGGATGAATATTTATGGGAGGAGGATGTTTCTCAGTGCGCAATAGAAACTGGTGGCATTGCAAGGTCAGGTACAAGGTTTTTGCGGGACACAAGTGATGTTGATTTGCAAGAAAGTGCTCCTCAACCCAGCACAAGCAGCGAATTGACACCTGGAACATTGGCCCACATGGCTGAGTATGCCTTTCGTATCCTTAGGGTACCGTCACACAGTACCATTTACATCGCTACGACGGCACGATTCGTGACGTCGTAGCATCGTATGATTATCGCTCCAGCGTCGTAGACTGCGGTCACACTTTGCAATCACGGTGCTGGAGCGATGCCGAAGTCCCCGGGTAACCAGGGTAAACATCGGGTTACTAAGCGCAGGGCCGCGCTTAGTAACCCGATATTTACCCTGGTTACCAGCGTAAACGTAAAAAAAACCAAACAGTACATACTTACATTCCGGTGTCTGTCCCCCGGCATTCTGCTTCTCTCCACTGTGTAAGCGCCATAGCCGGAAAGCACAGCGGTGACGTCACCGCGTCACCGCTGTGCTCGCTTTCCGGCTTGCCGGCGCTCACAGTGCAGAGAAGCTGAGACGCCGGAGGACAGACACCGGAATGTGAGTATGTACTGTTTGTTTTTTTTACGTTTACACTGGTAACCACGGTAAACATCGGGTTACTAAGCGCGGCCCTGCGCTTAGTTACCCGATGTTTACCCTGGTTACAAGCGAACACATCGCTGGATCGCTGTCACACTCAACGATCCAGCGATGTCAGCGGGTGATCAAGCAACGAAAGAAAGTTCCATACGATCTGCTACAACGTACGATTCTCAGCAGGGTCCCTGATCGCTGCTGCGTGTCAGACACTGCGATATCGTATGGATATCGCTAGAACGTCACGAATCGTACCGTCGTAGCGATCAAAATGGCACTGTGTGACGGTACCCTAAAAAGGGACCCCCGCATTATGAAAATGATGACCGATGATGATTACTGGTTGGCCTGCCTCCTGGATCCATGATATAAAGGAAAATTACAAAATATCATGCCACATGAGAACCTTGAGCAAATATTGGCTACCAAACAAGCAACTCTTGTAGACAGTTTGGTTCAGTCATTCCCAGCACACAGCGGCGGTGATGGTTCTCACACGAGCCGTAGGGGGCAACATGGCAGAGGTGTTAGAGGTGCAGAAATCCGAAGTGGCGTTGGACAGAAGAGTTTTATGACCAGGTTGTGGAGTGATTTCGCAATGACCGCTGACACGACAGGTACTGCTGCATCGATTCAAAGTGACAGGAGACAGCATTTCTCCAGTATGGTTACGAACTACTTTTCCTCCCTTATCGATGTTCTCCTTCACAGGTCATTCCCCTTTGATTACTGGGCATCTAAAATAGACACCTGGCCTGAATTGGCAGAATATGCATTACAGTAGCTCGCTTGCTCTGCTGCTAGTGTGCTATCAGAAAGAGTCTTCAGTGCTGCTGGTTCAATACTGACCGAAAAAATATTAAATCAGGAATTTCTCCACCTGTGACACTTCATTTGTCGTTTACTCAATCAAATGCGCTTGCGGCCTTCTTTATATTGGGGAAAGTACCCAATCCATCAGAGACCGCATTAGTAAACACAAGTCGACCATCCGTTGCAAGAACATGCTGTTACCTCTTCCATACCATTTCATTTCACAAGGCCATAGCATTTCACAACTCAAACTTCAGGTGACAGACTATATTCCTATTCCCCGACGGGGGGAGGGGGGGGGTTGGATCAATAGAATTCATCTTCTGAAAAGAAGGGATGCCTTTTGGATCCACGAGTTACAGACTTTGGCACCAAGGGGCTTAAATAGAGAGTATGATCCGTTAGCCTTCACCTAACAACATGCTTTATTACTGCATTTATACTTATTCCTACAGAAGTTCCTGGTCTCTGCTAACTATTATATGTTAACCTTTGCTCTATTACACTGTTTATCTATGATGTACAGTATTTTATACATATTGGTACCTTATTTTGCTATACGGATTTAAATTCCTGTTAGGGTACCATCTTCATTGTATGTACTTTGATATTAATCTATTGATTTCTCTTTACAGAGTCGCCTGTATTGATATCTTCTTGCAAATCATCTCCCGGCCCCTCCCTCCCCTTGGACTCTCCTTGTCTCCTCCTCCCCCTCCTGTGCTACCCGGCTACTCTTTAGTCTATATGCTTTACAATACTACACCAGCATCCAGACATATCTCTCCTATGTAAATTATACCCTTACCATATCACATTACAAGCCTTTCCATTTATTAGCAGCCTCATCACTATCCTTAGCTAGCAGGTGACTGCGCGTCATCATGGGCGCCTCTCTCTTCTCTGCACTGCGACTCCCAGTCACCTTGACTACCGAGTACACACCGCATTACCGGAAGTATGCGTCACGGCTGACGCACTTCCGGTTTCGGCTCATTCCTTAATCACGCCCTCTACTCATTTAAGCACACTCATGGGACATTCATGCTATCTAACCAGCGGCAGACACCGCGTTAGACGCGCTATCTCTAAAACTCCAATCAGGTAAGATATGTGCTCCTAGCACTATATTCTACTCCTTATATTAGCTGCATACTTATTTACGTTTATTTTAGGTAGGCGCCATTGTACCATTTGCTACCACACCATCAAGTTACCGCTTTTGGGTGAGCTACACACTATAGTTTGGATACCCACCCATTTGGGCTGCAATATATTTTATTGTAGACGCATCACACAATATATTTCCACTAACCATCTCCTTCAACACTATGAGCTACTCTTGATACTAGCTGCATACTTTTTAATATGTGTTATAGGTGGGCCTCAAGCTATTATTTGCGACCTTACCATCAAGTTACCTTCACTGGTGAGCTTTATATCACTCTATTAATACCCACCTATATACGCTGGAGTCTTAATATATTGTATCCCATAGATATGTCACAAGACACACTCCTACTTACCTTTTCTCTAGACATCGTCGCCTAGTGAATTATATCAGTCTCTTCAATAAAAATCAGAAGATCTACACCTCTTGTGCTCATTTGACATAAATTTTCATCTGGTTAGTACACTTCTACCTTTCTCACACGTTATCTGGTTTTTCACACATCATTCATTAACATTATTTTTTTGGGGAGACTATTCTCCCTCATATTCTCTACAGAGTGAGCCCCCATACGTTCTTTCCCTTGGTTTGGGTACGGTGACAGCCATTTTGTTATTATACAAGAGCAGTTGGGTATGCATTTTAATTTATTTTTCCTCTCTCCCTTCCATTTTTCCCTACCCTCACTTCCAACACTATGCACCGATTTGGAAAAGTATTGTTTGAGATTTACCTTTTTTTCTGATTGTAATTTTTTCTTTTGTTTTGAAATTTCCTTCTTGTTTCTGTATTAATATAAAGGTTTTGTGATATTTTTATTTACAGGTTGGTATGCCGGATCCTTCCTTTGTTTTTGCTCTATGGCTGCGCTCACCAGCGGAACGAGCATCCACCTGTTGACTTGATTGGGCTCAGTCTCATTTGGTTTTCATCATGGATTACGTCTGCAGCTCCCAAACCTCTCTCTCCTACATGAGTGTATGCATGCTTCCTACGTTCTCACCCTGCTTCTTGTCTGTCTGCAGCGTCATTTTGCCATCCTGCTCACTGCCTCATATGCGACGCACCAACAAGGTGGATCTCCACCTTGCATATGCTGGAGAGACTGTGCGAACAGCAGCAGGCGATAGTGGAGGTTCAGCTGCAGCACACATGGCTGAGTCAATTTGCAGAACAACACCAATTAGTGGGCCTCCATGTAAGATGTGTGTGCCATGTTATGCTGTTTTAAATACTCCACCAATATGGCCAGTGCTGATGACATCATCATTAGCATTACTATACCACTTATATGCCTGCTGATGCATGATGGTGATGATGAATGAGGTGATGACACAGGAGGAAGAGGACCAGGGCCAATGCACACAGTTATCAGGCTTGTCATTCACACATGGCTTGTAAGGTGGGTTACTGTCCTAACAACAGCCAGGTACCCAACTGTACAGCCCGGGGACAGTTTGGGAGGATGAGGAGGAGAAATGTTCATAGTGTCACGACTCCCGGGTATAGCTGCTGCAGGGAGAGCTGCGCAGCACAGCAAGGGAGCTTAGAGCAGAGTGACGGGGAACTCACAGGGTAGCAAACAGGACCTGAACCACGTGACAGGGAAGGAGGTGGTCGAGCGTGGTGCCAGACGCCGGAGTGCATAGGAGATGATGTACACTGAAGAGTAGGGTTGAGCGAAAGGGATCAGACAAATTCAAAAATCGCCGACTTTCAGCAAAGTCGGGTTTCATGAAACCCGACCCGATCCTAGTGTGGGATCGGCCATGAGGTCGCGTTTCATATGACGCTTTCAGCGCCATTTTTCAGCCAATTAAGGAGGACGCAGAGTGTGGGCAGCGTTATGACATAGGTCTCGGTCCCCACCATCTTAGACAAGGGCATGGCAGTGATTGGCTTGCTTTCTGCGGTGTCACAGGGGCTATAAAGGGGCATGCATGCTGACTGCCATCTTACTTCTGCCGATCTTAGCATAGGGAGAGGTTGCTGCAGCTTCATCAGAAGAAGGGATATAGTTAGGGAGGGAAGATTAATCCCCAAACCGCTTGTGCTGTAGCGATTTCCACTGTCCATCACCACCTTTTTTTTGCAGGGGCAGTGGAGGGTATATTTTTGTGTATCAGCTCTGTAGCTTATTAGGCTGCCTTATAAGGCTTAAGCACAAGGAGGAAAATACAGAGCAATGATTTATTAAAACAAACTTTATTTTTGTACATAGTAATAGATAAATACATAACAAGTATAAGTAATAAATGGCTAAAACACAAAGTGAGTGCCCGAAAAATGCTGATATGCGCCCCCATCAACCACACTCCCCAGATGTAATACCGGTATAAAGCCCATTAAGTAAGTCACTATATTAGCCCCCTCAATTGGGGGTATAAAAGGCAGGAACAGCACAATAGGTGCATAATAGCACCCATAGAACCAGGCACAAAACGGCCTAATGGGGACCCAGTGGAAAGACCCCTAAATAAACAGATGGAAAAAGTGCTTACACCTACCAAGAGCCAGAACCGGGTGGGGAGACAGGTGGGGAGAAGCCCCAACGCGCGTTTCGTGGCCACACAGGACCACTTCCTCAGGGGGATGACTCCTTGCTTGCTCCTTATAAGGCTCCCTGATAGCTGCATTGCTGTTTGCACGCTGCTGTGCAAACCAACTGTTTTTTTTTTAAAGCAAAAATCCTGTTGCTCCTTTCTGCACAGTTAACTTGTTTATTTGTCCACACTTTTGTGTGCAGCAGTCCTTTTTATTGCTGCCATACTTGTCCTGAGATCATTGTACTACAGTCCTTTCTATTTTTTCATATATCTTCCAGCCACTTTCTGCCACTTACTTTGTGTTGTTTTATACACTGGGCCTGAGTTTTAGTTCAGTCTCCCCCCAAAAAAAGTGAGATTCAAATTCTCACAAAGTGGATATACTTCAGTCCTGTTAGTTTGTCGTATGTCAGCCAGCCACTTTCTGCCACTTAGATTGCGTTGTTATATACGCTGGGCCTGAGTTTTGGTTCAGTCTCCCCAAAAAAAAGTGAGATTCAAATTCTCACAAAGTGGATATACTTCAGTCCTGTTAGTTTGTCGTATATCAGCCAGCCACTTTCTGCCACTTACATTGTGTTGTTTTATGCACAGGGCCTGAGTTTTGGTTCAGTCTCCCAAAAAAAGGGAGATTTAAATTCTCAACAAGTTTATATACACCTTCTACCTTGTTTTACAGTACGATCGACGTCACTGGCACAGGGCCCCTCATAGTACACAAAAGTGTCTCTGCCAGTGGGAGGCGCCACCCGCCGTCAAACACACCGCCGTACTATGAGGGCCCCCCCCCGCTTGCTTAGGATCACAGCACTTGCAAAGTTGAAATACTTACCTCACCCTGCTCCACCGTCGTGACGTATTCCGCGTTTCCTGGGCCCATGAAAATCTTTAGCCAGCCCTACCGCCCACAACTTTAGGCAAATGACCCCCAGTTTTCAATGCCTAACTATTATTATAAAGTAAATTAAGATTGACAAGCTTAAGTAATAAGAATTGATGTTTTTGGCATTAAAATTGGCACTGTAGGTGTTTTCCTGTCCTCCACTCACTGCCGACTTTGATTCCCCATTGACTTGCATTGGGTTTCGTGTTTCAGTCGGCCCCCAACTTTTCGCACTAATCGGCCGATTTCACCCAACCCGACTTTTGACACAGTTGGGTTTCGCGAAACCCGGCTCAATCCGAAAAAAGTAAAAGTCGCTCAACTCTACTGGAGAGTAGTTAAACATGCCAAGATCAAACCAGGAGACAACGAGGTAACCAATGGTGAGGCAGAGGGATAGTCAGAAAGGGAGCCAAAGGTTAGAAAACTAGCAGAACAAGCAAGCAGAGTAAAGTACGGAGTGCAAAGCAAACAAATGCAACAGAGCACACACTCAAGGGGTCAGACACACAGACTAAATGAAAGTAATGGTTGACAGGGAATCCTAGTCTGGAGTGAGTATAAATAACTCTATTAGATCCAAAGAGAGGCCAGAAAAATTAACCCTGAGAGAGCAGGACATGAACCATGTCCTATAACATGACACATAGCAGGGTGGCACTCAGAGTAGCTCAAGGGCATCATTGGAGTGTGGCTTGGGGGGTTTCAGATTATTCAGGCAATACAGCTCCCACCAAGGACAGCTTGTTGTTGCCTCTGGGTAGCCTGGCACACAGAGGACAATACATGCTGCTATGCCTGCACAATGACCACCGAGTTGCCCATATTGTTACCAGTGCAGATTACTGTGTGGCTACCCTGCTGCATCCCTGCTTCAAGGACAATGTAACATCATTACTTTTGTCACTGGAGCGAGATCACAAAATGCATGAAAGCAAGTACACACTGTAGAGAAACTCCTGATGGATTTTCCACCTGATAGCTGGACTCAGATAATGAACGTCATCATCGCAGATGGGGCACTGCCGCCACTTTAGAAGGGAGGGTTAGCATGGTCAAAATGTGTAAAAACTTTATGAGCATGCCACAACGGGATCACTATCCCATTCGGGATCACTATCTGATACGGTCCGTCTTAGTAGGAGGCGGAATTACAACAACATGGTGGAAGAGTTCATTTCCACAAGTCTCCACATACAAACTGATGGGTCTGCCCCATTTAGCTTCTGGACCTCCAAATTGGACACAGGGCCTGAGCTTAACCTTTATGCCTTGGAGGTGCTGGCCTGCCTTGCATCAAGTTTACTATTGGAGCTTGTGTTTAGCACTGCAAGGGGTGTAATCACAGACAGGTGCATCTGCCTAGAAGTAGAAGAACAGCGCTCCAACAGGGTGTTATGATCCAGTAGAAAAAATCTTTATTTCAGCCATGATAAAAACAGCAACGTTTCGACCGTACAATCGGTCTTTTTCATGCTTGAAAAAGACCGATTGTACGGACGAAACATTGCTGTTTTTATCATGGCTGAAATAAAGATTCTTCTGAGTGTATGCTTTACCGAGGAGGGTTCCCTGGACTGGAACGAGCGCCCTAAGAAGTGAGTGCTGCTTGTCACTTTTGTATTGTAGGTGCATCTGCCTGTCCACATCCTATGTGGGAAAACTAACATTCCTTTGGATGAATAGACATTTATACCAGCGGCACCAGCCAGAGTACAACTCTATTCGCCATTTGTTTCATTTGGGTGCCTCCTCTCTGTGTCCTCAGCTTCTTCCACATACTCTGCCATGTCTATCTCCTCTACCTCCTCCTCCAGTTGAACATTCGCCCCCTGGTTGTAGCTTGTTAGCTTTCAGTGGCATGTAAAAGTTTGGGATCCCTGGTTGAAATTACTGTTATTGTGAACAGTTAAGCAAGCTGAAAATGCAATTTTCTCTAAAAGGTTTAAAGGTAATGAAGACACATCTCCTATGTATTTTATGCAAAAAATATAAATTTTCATCATTTACATTTTAAAAATTTCACAAAGGAAAATGGGCCAAAGCAAAAGTTTGTGCACACTTAAAGATTTGTGTGCTCATATAACTTAGACGAAGGTTTTAGAATTTAATTAGCCAGTTAGGGTTATGGCTTGTTTATTATCATAGTGAGGAAAGGGCAGGTAATGCAAATTTCACAGCTTTATAAAAACCCAGCCTCCTCAAACATTGTGAAATATAACAGCAGCCATAGGTTCTTCTAAGCAGCTGCCTAGCACTCTGAAAATGAAAATGGTGGAGGACCACAAAACAAGAGAAGACTATAAGAAGATAGGAAAGCGTTTTGAAGTTCCCCTTTACTCAGTTTGAAATGTAACAAATACATTGCAGTTAACAGGAACAGTGGAGATCAAGATAAAATCTGGAAGACAAAGCAAAATTGCAGGATTATTAGAGAAGCAAATCAGACCCCCACTTGACCACATAAGACCTTCAGAAATATTTAGCAGACTCCGAAGTTGTAGTACATTGTTCTACTGTTCAGAGACAACTACACAAATAAGGCCTTCATGGAAGAGTTTTCAGAAAATAAACCTTTCCTGCATTCTCATTATAAACTTCAGCATCAGAAGTATGCAAAAGAAAATCTAAACAAGCCTGATGCATTTTAGAAACAAGTCCTGTGAATCGATGAAGTTAAAATACAACTCTTTGGCCACATTGATCTATGATGTACAATACAAAATAATATTGTGGTACCGTGTTAGCTAAAAAAATCTATGTAAATACTTATGTCCCAAAAAAATTGAGAGCAGTATTCAAGGAGTGATACTTTTACTGGCTAACCAGAAAAATTACATTTGCAAGCTTTCAGAGCTCAAAAGGCTCCTTCATCAGGCTTAATTACAAGTGAATTACTGAGAAAAGATGGCAACATTTATATAGGAATTACACAAGGACATGAGGTGATGCTTCCTAGAGATAGGCCAAGGAGATCAATTTAAGGTTTTTGTTATACATGCAGATGAGGTGGAAGTGTTCTATTAGAGATCTGAAGACCTTCTTGCTTTAGTTGTGTTAATTCTAGATTGTTTTATGTCAGTTTGATTAAAATCTAACAAAACCCCCCACAAAAACAGTGTTGGGTTACTCTTCCCTTACCTCTTCCACCTAGACCGCCACATCCACTTCTTCCTCCACTTGGACCTACACCTCCTGGTTTTAGATTTCTAGTTTTAGATTTGCTAGTTCTGGATTTTCTGGATTTTCAGTCAGTTCCAAAAAAAAAATATTAAAACAAAAGCTAAAAAAATGAAGAAGGTAAAAAAAAAAAAAAAAAACCTCCCACAAAACATTGTGGAATTACTCCTCCCTTGCCTGTTCTAACTACAACGCTACATCCACCTCTTACTCCACTTGGACCTATGCCTCCGGGCTCCTGGTTGTTATTTTTTGTTTTGTTAATTCTAGGTTGTTTTAAGCCAGTTCCATAAAAAAGAATTAAAAACTGAAAAAGAAAAAAAACAAAAACTCAAAGCAGTGTTGGATTACTCCTCCCTTGCCTCTTCTGCATACACTGCCATATCCATCTCGTCTGCCACTTGGACCTATGCCTCCTGGTTCTAGATTGCTAGTTTTAGTTTTGTTAATTTTAGTTTTTCATAAAAAAATTAAAAAACTGAATTAAAAAAACCAAGGAAACAAAGAATAAACCCCCCCAAAAAACAGTGTTGGATTACTCCTCCCTTGCCTCTTCCATCTGCACCGCAATTTCAACCTCCACCTCCACATGGACCTACGCCTCCTGGTTTCAGATTGCTAGTTTTAGTTTTGCTAATTCTAGGATGTTTTAAGTCAGTTCCATAAAAGAAAAAAAGAGAAACAAAAAAAATACAAAGTGTTGGATTACTCAGCCTTTGCCTCTTCTGCCTTCACAATCACATCCACCTATTCTTCTGCTTGGACCTGTGCATCCTGGTTGGTTCTAGATAGCTAGTTTTTTTTTTTTTTTCATTTAAGGTTTTTTTTAAGTTAGTTCCATTAAATAAAAAAAATAAAGAAAACAAAAAACAAAAAAAAATAGTGTTGGACTACCTCTCCCTTGCCTCTTTCACCTATACCACCATGCCCACCTTTTCCTCCACATGGATCTGCTTACCCTAGTTTTAGATTGCTATTTTTAGTTCAGTTAATTCTAGGATGTTTTAAGTCAGTTTCATAGAAAAGAAAAACAAAAAAATACAAAAACAGTGTTGTATTACTCCTCCCTCCTCCACCTTCACAGTCACATCCACCTATTCCTACACTTGGGCCCATACGTCCTGGTTCCTTGCTCAAGATTATTATTTTTTATTTCTGCTCTGTGTAGTGCAGGGACTGGACACAGCTATAGTGATGGATAGTATTAGATTTTGTGAGTGCGCAGTTTTTCAAAAACACTCTCTATATGTACTCTGCACCTATGTCTGTGATATTACTGTGCGTAACCAAAGGTTTTTCTAATCTGCAACCATGTCTGTAGGAGTCATGTCAAATAAATTATTTCTACTCTTATGCACCCATGTCGCTGATAGTACTGTGAGTAAAAGCATTTTTTTTTACTCTTATCCACCCATGTCTGTGCTAGTACTATGCATAAAAGCAAATTTTCCTAATCAGCAACCGGGTCTATTGGAGTACTTTGCCTAAAGTCCACTTTAAAAAATGTGGAGAGCGGCAAATAAGGGACTTAGACTTGACCATTAAGTTTTTATTTTTTGCCATTTTGTTGTGTTTCTTCTTGTTTCAGATGGCGTCATCTGCTGGAAAAAAGTGTTCATTCTGGTCACATACATGTGATATGTTACTAGAAAAACATATAAATATCCTGGGAATCTGAAACTTAGTGAACATATATCCCCTTAAAACAAAACAATTTTTATTATAAATGTTTAAAAATACACCACCCAGTGCTGTTTTTAGGCAAATAGAGCCTAAAGAAAAATTAAAAGACCAAGGTCTAGCGCATACACTGCAATAGCCTCTTCTGTCACCTGCCTGGCTGTGGAGGTTGGCACCCTAATAACGATTTTTTGGCGCCCCCACTCAACGTGGACTACCCCTCACTGCCCTGAGTCACCCTATACTGCAGGTGTGAAAACAATATGCATAAGAACAGAGATGAAAAAAGCAAAAAAATGGTCAACAAAACAGAAAAAACATAATAGAAACAACATAGCAAAAACAGAGGCAAAAGCAGGATATTAGCTGTAGCCTATACGGACTCCCACCCCTTTCATAAATAAATTTGCTAAACACCAATAATTGGCAACGGGTATGCTATCAGATATGCCACATATAATTTTTTGGCATCAATAACTCCAGCCTATACCACACATACTTGTATTACTGCAGGATGTCTCATTAATAGTATCATAAAATTATGCCCATATATAGGGCCAACACTTATAGTTAGTATCAGACACAGCCCAAATAGATAACCAGGGCCAAATGATAGAGTCTCTCAGTGGTATAAGTAGAATTGTGGTTTACTTGTCATAATATATTGCACCTCGCCTCATAGCCTTAGCATAGATAACTACATTCAGCATAAATAACTGCAAATTACACCATATATACTTTTGTCGTATGGACTATCTAGCCACAGATACACCCGCTCAAAAGGGGTTGCCCCATATATAAATAGGGCTAACAGCCACAGCGATAGTCATGCAGAGCCCTAAAAAGAGAGCCAGGGCTGTACAGTTAAACAGTGGTGTAAGCAGAGTGGCGTGTTACTTATCATGATACACTGTGCCTCGCCTCAACGCGTTTCCCCGTAGTTCGGTTCATCAGGAGGCCCGTCAGAGGGTTCTCAGATGATAGATACCATAGATAAGTAGCATGACCAGCGGCTTATACGGGTGGAATTAAATACCCCCGCTCATACACATGCTCCAATCAGCATTGCCACCAATAATCATGGCCAGAAAAAGCCTGAGTGATGAACTATTTACCTGCCAAATCCAAAATGAATAAATGTACAAATATGTCATGCCTCACCGGCGTCCATGTGCTGCTACCACGCAAGTGCGGAAGTGGTATTGACGTCACCAGGTGGTTACTGCCAGTTAGAGGCCAGTGCGCATGCGCATTAATAGGAACAGACTGGTTGCTATTGCGTTTCATTGTAGCTTGCGGTCCGCATAAACGCGCATGACCGGAAGTGCTAGAAGCGCACCTATCAATGCAGACGCCAGGAACAAAAAGCTGATACACAAGGTACTGGGCTATGGTGTCCGCAAATAATATCCCGGACACCATGTCCGGTTTCATTATTGCTTGCGGTCCATGTAAATGCGCCTGACCGGAAATGCTCCAGGCGCACCCAGCAATACAGACACCAGGAAACAAACGGCTGATGCACAAGGTACTGAGCCATGGTGTACGTGAATAATCACACATATGCGCTCCTTCCATAAAGTGCCAAGTCCCTGAGCAAAGATGAACTGACCAGACCGCTAATATTTCAGTGGTGAAAGAATGAATTCATTATACTGTATCCAATAAACTTTTTTGTTCTTCCTCTGTTTCGCAACCAGGCATATATTATAGCCCACTGGTGTAAATAATGGAAAGGCAGAATAGGCTTCCAGAAAAAATAGATAGATATAATGTCCATTACGGACCTGAAGATCCTAATACATCATTACAGGCAATGTGTCACATGTACAAACATGCTCAAGAAAACATGTCACTTTAAGGATAGATCCATTAGCCTCCACATTCCATACGGCCTTGGACCCCAAAAGAGGCTGCTACAATACGAACCAGAAAAACAGACAGACAAAATAAGGAGAAAAGTCAAATGAAACACGCATATGAAAGATATTCATTCAGGCCCTTTGGGGACAAGGATTGTAGTCTATACATCCACTCTGTTTTTTTGCGTAGGATAGCCTTGTTTAAATCACCCCCTCTTGTTTTTGGTTTCACTATTTCTACCATATTGAAGGTGATTTCTTTTAAATTGCCCCCATGTACCTCATTCATATGCCGAGCTACCGGGGGGTCCCTCTTGTTTCTAATGTCGCCCACGTGCTCTCCCACCCTTACCCTCATTTCTCTAGTTGTTTTACCAATATAATCCTTCGGGCAGGTGCACGTGGCCTTGTAGACTAACCCGGTAGATTTGCAGTTTCCAAAGTCTCTGATTTGATATTCCCTGCCGTTTGCCACACTACAGAAGGTTTTACATTGTGTCATCAATGAGCATCTAGAACAATTCCCACACCTAAAGAAACCATTCGGTTTTCTGTCAAGCCATGTTCCTTCCCTATACTAACTATAAGTGTTGGCCCTATATATGGGCATATTTTTATGATACTATTAATGAGACATCCTGCAGTAATACAAGTATGTGTGGTATAGGCTGGAGTTATTGATGCCAAAAAATTCTATGTGGCATATCTGAACGCATACCCGTTGCCAATTATTGGTGTTTAGCAAATTTATTTATGAAAGGGGTGGGAGTCCGTATAGGCTACAGCTAATATCCTGCTTTTGCCTCTGTTTTTGCTATGTTGTTTCTATTATGTTTTTTCTGTTTTGTTGACCATTTTTTTGCTTTTTTCATCTCTGTTCTTATGCATATTGTTTTCACACCTGCAGTATAGGGTGACTCAGGACAGTGAGGGGTAGTCCACGTTGAGTGGGGGCGCCAAAAAATCATTATTAGGGTGCCAACCTCCACAGCCAGGCAGGTGACAGAAGAGGCTATTGCAGGGTATGCGCTAGACCTTGGTCTTTTAATTTTTCTTTAGGCTCTATTTGCCTAAAAACAGCACTGGGTGGTGTATTTTTAAACATTTATAATAAAAATTGTTTGTTTTTAAGGGGATACATGTGATATGGAAATCTGTATGGAAAGTTTTAGGAGAATCTCAAAAGTTTTCACACGTTTGTCAGTTTTGATCAAATCAGGGAGTCGATCGATCGGAGGCAAGGGCACACACCAAGTGTCTGTTAGTGTACTGGCTTGTCTGAATCTCAGATGCCCAGACACAATTCGTTATTTCTACCACAAAGATAAGGACAGTGGGAATGGCTTAATACATTACATTACCTAGGAAAGAAGATATTTGAGATAGGAATAACAAAGTCGTAAATTATGGATTCTGTCAAATTCCTTTAAAAATGGCTCTGTCCAGCTTATTACACTCTCAGAAACAAAAGGAAGCTTAGCACAAAGACATCTCTATTTCAGATGCAACCCCTGTGTTATTGCGTTTATGAATAACACTTATAAAGCTAATGCTAAAATATAAAATTATCAAAGCTATATAAGTATATTTAATTGTTTAAATAATAATCAAAGCAAAGTTACTTACCATAACACGTGTCTTCCTGAGTCTACAACATGCAAGCTGCTTTCCATGAATTCCTTTACCAGTTCATAATTTTACGGTGATCGGTAGCCAGAGATTTATAAAATGAAATCCAAATTGACTGACTTAGTGACCATTCACAGTTTTACTGTACCATCCATGTGTATGCGGTCATTGTGGTACGAGGCATCATCTTTTAAATATTTTTTAATTCAATCCACTTCGCAAACTCTTTAGATTCGTCCCAAAATTTGTCCTTTTTGAGGGGCAATTCTATGTTATTTTAAGTAATTTCCTCATCCAAATTTGTTTTCAGGGCACTTGTTGTGCTCTTACCCTCATTTAGCTTCCTTTTGCAGCTTTACTAAGACCATTTTACATCAATGAAGTTTAGATCCCTTTTGACTTCTATTGCGTTCAGGGTCAAGTCCGGGGTGATGTTCTGATGCCGAACCAATCTTTTAACTCTAATTTGGATTAATCTGATGAACGCAAAACATCCATGGGTCTGCTCATCCCTTGTGGTAATGGTTTTAATTGCGAGCTATGCCTGGTTTCCTATCAATTCCCCAGTTCAGATGACACCTGGTTTGACACATGGATAGGTGAGACACTAGTGGTAGGGACCATCTATATTTAGGTACACCTTGACGTGGTTGGATGGCTCTTTGATAAAAAAAACTATCTAAGTTCATTACTTTTTTGATGTTTAGAGTAATATTGGACTTTATGTATTCAGTAGTCACAGTGTGCTGACGCATCGTGTATGTATATGTTTGCATATTGGCTACATAGCATATTTGAGCACCTGTAAATTAATTCAATTATAAAGGTGAGCAAGCCCTATTTTTTTTTTTTTGCTGTAATGGTAATGGTAAAGGTTGTGAACACTGGTTAAGCACAGAAATGAGGATTTCAATGCAATCATCAATGTCCTTAAAGTTAACTTGCTTTGCTTGAATGGCGAGCCAGTGTGGTCATCTGGTTGTATGCAAGACAGCTAGGGACATCACAATATTCATGAATTCCAATGGACTGACACTTCACTTGACTCCTACTGTGATTGATTTAATCAAATCTGTGGCAGTATTGACAACAGAACTAATGTGTTTTGTGTATGTATTCCAGTGCCTAAGTTTACAATAGTTATGGTTGTTTTAAGATATGGTGAAGGTCCCTCCTACTTCCAAAAGTCTGGCCCACAGAGATGAGAGATCACATATCGAGGAGATGTTCCTACAGTGAGGGAACTGTATAAAACTTAGCAGGTAAGAGAAGAATGCACTCAAGATAATGGTAGGGCATGTGAGAATGGCAGAAGGCCAAAAAATGGAAGAAAAAGGCTAACCTCTTGATTAAATTTTGATGGCCCTGTAAGATGCCACAAAGATGTCATGCAGCTGAGAGCAAGCTTACTCAAAAAAAGTGGAACATATGACCTTTTCTTGTGATCCTTTGGTGACTATCTACTGAGGTGCTGGAAAAATCATTCCATATTTCTGCATAAATCTGACCTAAATCCACATTAAATGTTTACATGTTCTAAAAGTTGAATAAGAGCCAAATCAAACAAATGAGTTAGAAATATCAGACTTATTAAATAAATTGATCCAATATTACATGTTTGTGAGAGGCAAAAGTATGTGACTCTTTGCTTCCAGTATTTGGTGAGACCCCGTATGGAAGGAATAGCTACATCTAAAAATTTCCAGCCCTGCATATCGGCTCAGCCAAATTTTAGCCAATTCATGCATAGAAAAAAAGTTTCAACTTTGTTATGTTGGTAAGTTTTCTCCCATGAACTACTCACTTCAGGTCTTTTCACAACATTTCTATGGGATTAAGGCCAGGACTTGGAATTTGCTGTTACAAAACTTTATACTTCTTTATCCAATCTCTTATAGAACGACTTACGTGCTTTTGGTCATTCCTTTTCTGCAGGACCTACGTTCTCTTGAGCCTCAGCTCATGGAGAGATATACTGACAATTTTCTTTTAGAATTTGCTGATATCATTCAGAATGAATTGTTTCATCATTAGTGACAGCTGCCATGGCCCAGATGTAGCCTGAGAAGCTCAAACCATAATACTGCCACCACCGTATTTCACATGTGACATGAGGTTTTAAAGTTGTAATGTAGTGATTTTTTTTTCTCCATTTACAATGCTTCTCATTTAAGCAAGAAAGCTCCAATTTCATCTCATCATCTTATCTGATTAATTCTCGTAGCCTTCTACAAGTGCTTCTCACAAAATTAGAATATTATCAAAAAGTTAATTTATTTTAGTTCTTCAATATATAAAGTGAAACTCATATATTATATAGTCATTACAAACAGAGTGATGTATTTAAACTGTTTATTTCTTTTAATGTTGATGATTATGGCTTACAGCCAATGAAAATCCAAAGTTATTATCTTAGTAAATTAGAATAATTAGCAAAAAACACCTGCAAAGGCTTCCGAAGCATTTAAAAAGGTCCCTTAGTCTGTTTCAGTAGGATCCACAATCATGGGGAAGACTGCTGATGCCCAGAAGACAGTCATTGACACACTCCACAAGGAGGGTAAGCCACAGAATGGCATTGCTAAAGAAATTGGCTGCTCACAGAGTTCTGTATCCAAGCATATTAATGGAAAGTTGAGTGGAAGGAAAAAGTGTGGTAGAAAAAGGTGCACAAGCAACCAAGATAAGCAGAGCCTTGAAAGTATTGTTAAGGAAAGGTCATTCCAAAATGTGGGAGAGATTCACAAGGAGTGGACTTCTGCTGGAGTATTGCATTCCTTGCGTCAAGCCTCTAATGACCTATACAACGCCAAAAGCATCTTACCTGAGCTAAGAAGAAAAAGAACTGGACTATTTGCTCAGTGGTCCAAGGTGTTGTTTTCAGAAGAACGTAAATTTTGCATTTCATTTGGAAACCAAGGTCCCAGAGTATGGAGGAAGAGTGGAAAGGCCACAATCCAAGCTGCTTGAGGTCTAGTGTGAGGTTTCCACAATCAGTGATTTTTTGGGGAGATGTCATCTGATGGTTTAAGTTCACTGTGTTTAATCAAGACCAAAGTCAGCACAGCCGTCTACCAAGAAATCTTAGAGCACCTCCTGCTTCCCTCTGCTGACAAGCTTTTTGGAGATGGAAATTTCATTCTCCAGCAGGACTTGGCACATATCCACACTGCCAAAAGTACAAATACCTGGTTTAAAACAACAGTATCACTGTGCTGAATTGGCCAGCAAACTCACCTGAGGTTAACCCCATCGAGAATCTTTGGGGTATTATGAAGGCTATCAAAGCAACCTGGGCTTCCATAACACCTCAGCAGTGCCACAGGCTGATCACCTCCATGCCACGTCGCACTGATGCAGTAATTAATGCAAAAGGAGCCCCAACCAAGTATTGAGTGCATTTACTGAACATACGTTTCAGTAGCCCAGCATTTCAGATTTTAAAATAATTTTTCAAGCTGGTGTTGTAAAGTATTCTAAATTACTGAGATAATGACTTTTGGTTTTTCATTGGCTGTAAGCCATAATCATCAACATTAACAGAAATAAACACTTGAAATAGATCACTCTGTTTGTAATGACTCTATATAGTATATGAGTTTCACTTTTTGCAATGAAAAAGTTAAATAAATTAAGTTTTTGATGATATTCTAATTTTGTGAGAAGCAAATGTAGCTTGTCCATGTGACCTTTAGCAAACTGCACAAGAGTAGCAATGACCTTTATGGAGAGTAGTGGCTTTCACCTTGCAATTCTGCAATACACACCAGTGTTGTTCAGTGTCATCTTGATTGTCAACTCATAAACATTAACTTCAGCTAATATAAGAAAGGCCTTTGGTTGCTTAGAGGTTATCTTGAGTTCTTTTGTGACCTCACATGCTTTTATATGATTTGTTCTTGGAGTGTACTTTATTGTTCTACCAATCATGGGGAGGGTAATAATGGTCTTGACTTTTCTACATTTGCACACAGTCTGCCTGACTGTAAAATTGTGGAGTCCGAGCTCCTATTGACTATGCACATTCCTGAATAACATTTCATATCTTCAAGTCATATGTAGACAGACTCAGAAATGGATAAAATTGTGCAATCTGTGCAGCCTCCACAGGGACCCAAGAGGTTAAGAGGCCACTACCACTTCCAAAGCAGGTGGAATTATGCATTATGATGAGTTATTGGACTGCAAAGGGCCCATTTACTGTTCTAGTACAGGGGCCCCTTTTGGTCCGTGGACAGATTGACTATAATTTACCTGTCTTTAAATGCATGAAATGTAACAGTTCAATAAAAAGTCAGTTAAAACAACATACAGAATATGGATACTTGATGCAAGTGTAACCACAGAAACCCTTCTATGATTCATTCCAGATGTCTACATTGTGTTTGTAATTTGTGTTTCTCAGGATAAAAATTTGGATACCCATGTGGAATTAGTTGTACTTACAGAAGTTTGTTGTTATAACAGTCTTTTGTTTGCCCTTTCTGTAAGGGGCAGTAATTAACAAGATCATTTACATTAACTTGCCCAGGGTAGCAACTCTGATGCTGCATCCAATTCACATCTCTTGTTTGACCATTGGCTTTTTTTATTGTATCGTCCTTCTCTTTTTTCTTCATATTAGTAGAGTTGTAATAGCATAAGTTATACAAAACCAGTGTAGTGTCTACATGAGGAGTCCACATGGGGATAAAGATCCTCCATGACTTGCCGATTTGAAATAGTTTGTTCTACTAGTAATGTAAAGCCCAGAATATAGATTCTTTTTACTTCTTTTTCTGATTACACAGTGTCAGAGTGTTTGGACACAACCCTTGACAGCATGATAAACTCTCCCAAACTATCTAAATGGTCTTGTTAGGGTACCGTCTCACAGTGGCACTTTTGTCGCTACGATGGTACGATCCGTGACGTTCCAGCGATATCCATACGATATCGCTGTGTCTGACACGCAGCAGCGATCAGGGACCCTGCTGAGAATCGTATGTTGTAGCAGATCGTTTGGAACTTTATTTCGTCGCTGGATCTCCCGCTGTCATCGCTGGATCGGTGTGTGTGACACCGATCCAGTGATGCGTTCGCTTGTAACCAGGGTAAACATCGGGTTACTAAGCGCAGGGCCGCGCTTAGTAACCCGATGTTTACTGTTGTGAATTCCGTTCTCGGGCTCCCTCCTGTGGTCATGAGCGGTACTGTGTGAGTTTGTTCTGGGGCTCCCTCTGGTGGCCTTTAGCGATATGGCTGGTCTTGGCTGGGCTCAGCTGCTTCATTTCCTGCTATGCTGGGCCTATTTAATTCACCTGGCCCTTCATTTGTTGCCTGCTGTCGGTGTATTCAGTCCTGATTCTGAGTTCTCCTGAATATTCCTTGTGACCAGTCTCCTGCTGGAGAAGCTAAGTTTGTTTGTTCATTTTGCTCATTATTTCCTTGAAAACGTTTCTCAGTATATGATGAGTTCAGTCCAGCTTGCTTTTATGTGATTTTTCGCTTGCTGGTTAGTTCTGGGGTGCAGAGTGCGCCCCTCACATCGTGAGTCGGTGTGGGGGTTCTTGCATTCTCTGCGTGGTTTATTTTTGATAGTTTTTGTACTGACCGCACAGACTCCTATCTATTTTCTGTCTATCTAGTGTTAGCGGGCCTCATTTGCTAAACCTGTTTCATTTCTACATTTGTCTTTTCCCCTTAACTCACCGTTATTATTTGTGGGGGGCTATCTAAAACTTTGGGGTTATTTCTCTGAGGCAAGTGAGGTCTTTGCTTTCTCTCTAGGGGTAGTCAGTTAATCAGGCTGTGAAAGAGGCGTCTAGGATTTTAGGAACGCTCCACGGCTGCCTTTAGTGTGTGTGGATAGGATCAGGATTGCGGTCAGTATAGCTTCCACATCCCCAGAACTTGTCCTATATTCTGGTCATATGTGTCAGGTCAGTTTTGAGATCCTACCACCGGATCATAACAGTACAGCAGGCCACAAAGTGTTAATGCAGCAGAAGAGGGAGAAGAGAAATCCTGAAGTCATTTTTTTTTTCCTCTGCATTGTGTTTAGCCTCTCCCCTCCCCTTAATCTTTGGGTGGTTCTGAATTTAGTTGCAGATATGGACATTCAGAGTCTGTCTTCTAGTGTGGATCATCTCACTGCAAGGGTGCAGGGCATTCAGGATTATGTAGTCCGCAGTCCTATGTCAGAGCCTAAAATACCAATTCCTGAACTGTTCTCTGGAGATAGATCTAGGTTTTTGAACTTTAAGAATAATTGTAAGTTATTCCTTTCTCTGAGACCTCGCTCCTCTGGTGACTCTGTTCAGCAAGTTAAAATTATTATTTCTTTGTTACGTGGTGACCCTCAAGATTGGGCATTCTCTCTGGCGCCAGGAGATCCTGCATTGTTAAATGTGGATGCGTTTTTTCTGGCGCTTGGAGTGCTTTATGAGGAACCAAATCTGGTAGACCAAGCAGAGAAGGTTTTGCTGGCTCTCTCTCAGAGTCAAGATGAAGCAGAGGTTTACTGTCAGAAGTTTAGGAAGTGGTCTGTGCTCACTCAATGGAATGAGTGCGCCCTGGCGGAGATTTTCAGAAAGGGTCTGTCTGAAGCCCTTAAAGATGTTATGGTGGGGTTCCCCACGCCTGCGGGTCTGAATGAGTCAATGTTTTGGGCCATTCAGATTGATCGGCGTTTGCGGGAACGCAAACCTGTGCACCATCTGGCGGAATTTTCTGAGCAGAAACCTGAGCCTATGCAATGCGACAGGATTCTGACCAGAGTTGAACGGCAAAACCACAGACGTCAGAATGGGTTGTGCTTTTACTGTGGTGATTCTGCTCATGTTATTTCAGAGTGTTCTAAGCGCACAAAAAGGTTCGCCAAGTCTGTCACCATTGGTACTGTACAGCCTAAATTCATTTTGTCTGTTACTTTGATTTGCTCTCTGTCATCCTACTCAGTTATGGCTTTTGTGGATTCAGGTGTTGCCCTGAATTTGATGGATTTGTCATTTGCCAGGCGCTGTGGTTTTATCTTGGAGCCTTTACAATTCCCTATCCCACTAAAGGGAATTGATGCTACGCCATTGGCCAAGAATAAACCTCAGTACTGGACTCAAGTGACCATGTGCATGGCTCCTGCACATCAGGAGGTGATTCGTTTTCTTGTGCTACATAATTTGCATGATGTTGTCGTGTTGGGTCTGCCATGGCTGCAGGCTCATAATCCAGTCCTGGATTGGAAAGCAATGTCTGTGTCAAGTTGGGGTTGCCAGGGAATTCATGGCGATGCCCCTTTGGTGTCAATTGCTTCTTCTACTCCTTCTGAAGTCCCTGAATTTTTGTCGGACTACCAGGATGTATTTGATGAGCCCAAATCCAGTGCCCTACCTCCTCATAGGGATTGTGATTGTGCCATAAATCTGATTCCTGGTAGTAAGTTCCCTAAGGGACGACTTTTTAATTTATCTGTACCAGAACATGCCGCTATGCAGAGTTATATAAAGGAGTCCTTGGAGAAGGGGCATATTCGCCCGTCCTCGTCCCCTTTGGGTGCGGGGTTCTTTTTTGTGGCCAAGAAGGATGGTTCTCTGAGACCCTGTATAGATTATCGCCTTCTAAATAACATCACGGTCAAATTTCTGTACCCCTTGCCACTGTTGTCCGATCTGTTTGCCCGGATTAGGGGGGCCAGTTGGTTCACCAAGATAGATCTTCGTGGAGCGTATAATCTTGTGCGCATAAAGCAGGGCGATGAATGGAAAACAGCATTTAATATGCCCGAAGGCCATTTTGAGTACTTGGTGATGCCTTTTGGGCTTTCTAATGCCCCCTCTGTGTTTCAGTCCTTCATGCACGACATCTTCCGAGAGTATCTGGATAGATTTATGATTGTGTACCTGGATGATATTTTGGTCTTTTCTGATGATTGGGAGTCTCATGTGAAGCAGGTCAGGATGGTGTTTCAGGTCCTGCGTGCCAATGCCTTGTTTGTGAAGGGCTCTAAATGTCTCTTCGGAGTCCAGAAGATTTCCTTTTTGGGCTTTATTTTTTCTCCTTCTACTATTGAGATGGATCCAGTCAAGGTCCAGGCTATTCATGACTGGACTCAACCTACATCTGTGAAGAGTCTTCAGAAGTTCTTGGGTTTTGCTAATTTTTACCGTCGCTTCATCACTAATTTTTCTAGCGTGGTTAAGCCTTTGACGGATTTGACCAAGAAGGGTTCTGATGTGACGAATTGGTCTCCTGCGGCTGTGGAGGCCTTTCAGGAGCTGAAACGTCAGTTTTCTTCGGCTCCTGTCTTGCGCCAGCCCAATGTTTCTCTTCCCTTTCAGGTCGAGGTTGATGCTTCTGAGATTGGAGCAGGGGCTGTCTTGTCGCAGAGAAGCTCTGATGGCTCTGTGATGAGACCATGTGCTTTCTTTTCAAGAAAGTTTTCGCCTGCCGAGCGGAATTATGATGTTCGTAATCGTGAGTTGTTGGCAATGAAGTGGGCATTTGAGGAGTGGCGACATTGGCTTGAGGGAGCCAAGCATCGTGTGGTGGTCTTGACGGATCACAAGAATTTGACTTATCTCGAGTCTGCCAAACAGTTGAATCCGAGACAGGCTCGATGGTCGCTGTTTTTCTCTCGTTTCGATTTCGTGGTTTCATATCTTCCGGGGTCGAAAAACGTGAAGGCTGATGCCCTTTCTAGGAGTTTTGTGCCTGACTCCCCGGAAGTTTCTGAACCGACTGGTGTCCTCAAAGAGGGGGTGATTTTGTCTGCCATCTCTCCTGATCTGCGACGGGTGTTGCAGGAGTTTCAGGCCAATAGACCTGACCGTTGTCCACCGGAGAGATTGTTTGTTCCGGACAGATGGACCAGTAGAGTTATTTCCGAGGTTCATTCTTCACTGTTGGCGGGTCATCCTGGGATTTTTGGTACCAGGGATTTGGTGGCGAGGTCCTTTTGGTGGCCTTCCTTGTCATGGGATGTGCGTTCCTTTGTGCAGTCCTGTGGGATTTGTGCTCGGGCCAAGCCTTGCTGTTCTCGTGCCAGTGGATTGCTTTTGCCTTTGCCTGTCCCGAAGAGGCCTTGGACGCATATTTCCATGGATTTTATTTAGGATCTTCCTGTCTCTCAGAGGATGTCTGTCATCTGGGTGGTTTGTTATCGTTTTTCTAAAATGGTCCATTTGGTACCCTTGCCTAAGCTGCCTTCCTCCTCCGATTTGGTGCCACTGTTTTTTCAGAATGTGGTTTGTTTACATGGTATTCCGGAGAACATTGTGTCTGACAGAGGATCCCAGTTTGTGTCCAGATTTTGGCGGTCCTTTTGTGCTAAGATGGGCATTGAATTGTCTTTTTCATCGGCCTTCCATCCTCAGACGAATGGCCAAACCGAACAAACTAATCAGACCTTGGAAACTTATTTGAGATGTTTTGTTTCTGCTGATCAGGATGATTGGGTGACTTTTTTGCCATTGGCTGAGTTTGCCCTCAATAATCGGGCTAGTTCTGCTACTTTGGTTTCACCGTTCTTTTGCAATTCTGGTTTTCATCCTCGTTTTTCCTCGGGTCAGGTTGAGCCCTCTGACTGTCCTGGGGTGGATTCTGTGGTGGATAGGTTGCAGCAGATTTGGAACCATGTGGTGGACAATTTGACGTTGTCCCAGGAGAAGGGTCAGCGCTTTGCTAACCGCCGTCGCTGTGTGGGTCCCCGACTTCGTGTGGGGGATTTGGTATGGTTGTCTTCTCGTTATGTTCCAATGAAGGTTTCCTCTCCTAAGTTCAAGCCTCGTTTCATCGGTCCTTATAAGATTTTGGAAATCCTCAACCCTGTGTCATTTCGTTTGGACCTCCCAACATCGTTTGCCATTCATAATGTGTTCCATAGGTCATTGTTGCGTAGATATGTGGTGCCTGTGGTCCCTTCTGTTGATCCTCCTGCTCCGGTCTTGGTCGAGGGGGAGTTGGAGTATGTGGTGGAGAAGATCTTGGATTCTCGTGTTTCGAGACGGAAGCTTCAGTACTTAGTTAAATGGAAGGGCTATGGTCAGGAGGATAATTCCTGGGTTGTCGCCTCCGATGTCCATGCGGCCGACTTGGTTCGTGCCTTTCATTCGGCTCGTCCTGATCGGCCTGGGAGCTCTGGTGAGGGTTCGGTGACCCCTTCTCAAGGGGGGGGTACTGTTGTGAATTCCGTTCTCGGGCTCCCTCCTGTGGTCATGAGCGGTACTGTGTGAGTTTGTTCTGGGGCTCCCTCTGGTGGCCTTTAGCGATATGGCTGGTCTTGGCTGGGCTCAGCTGCTTCATTTCCTGCTATGCTGAGCCTATTTAATTCACCTGGCCCTTCATTTGTTGCCTGCTGTCGGTGTATTCAGTCCTGATTCTGAGTTCTCCTGAATATTCCTTGTGACCAGTCTCCTGCTGGAGAAGCTAAGTTTGTTTGTTCATTTTGCTCATTATTTCCTTGAAAACGTTTCTCAGTATATGATGAGTTCAGTCCAGCTTGCTTTTATGTGATTTTTCGCTTGCTGGCTTGCTGCAGAGTGCACCCCTCACATCGTGAGTCGGTGTGGGGGTTCTTGCATTCTCTGCTTGGTTCATTTTTGATAGTTTTTGTACTGACCGCACAGACTCCTATCTATTTTCTGTCTATCTAGTGTTAGCGGGCCTCATTTGCTAAACCTGTTTCATTTCTACATTTGTCTTTTCCCCTTAACTCACCGTTATTATTTGTGGGGGGCTATCTAAAACTTTGGGGTTATTTCTCTGAGGCAAGTGAGGTATTTGCTTTCTCTCTAGGGGTAGTCAGTTTCTCAGGCTGTGAAAGAGGCGTCTAGGATTTTAGGAACGCTCCACGGCTGCCTTTAGTGTGTGTGGATAGGATCAGGATTGCGGTCAGTATAGCTTCCACATCCCCAGAACTTGTCCTATATTCTGGTCATATGTGTCAGGTCAGTTTTGAGATCCTACCACCGGATCATAACAGTTTACCCTGGTTACCATCGTAAATTTTAAAAAAACCAAACCGTACATACTCACATTCCGGTGTCCGTCAGGTCCCTAGCCGTCTGCTTCCTGCACTGACTGACTGCCGATACGATGGTAACCAGGGTAAACATCGGGTTACTAAGCGCGGCCTTGCGCTTAGTAACCCGATGTTTACCCTGGTTACCCGGGGACTTCGGCATCGTTGGTCGCTGGAGAGCTGTCTGTGTGACAGCTTCCCAGCGACCACACAACGACTTACCAATGATCACGGCCAGGTCGTATCGCTGGTCGTGATCGTTGGTAAATCGTTTTGTGTAACGGTACCCTTATTCTCTAAAAGATAGTGCTATCTATAAGTTTATGTATGCAATATATTTACACTTATTAAATATCATTGTTTTAATTCATCTGCAAGCGAGACTAAGTCCTTTGATCCCATGCTGTGATGTATGTATACTTGCTTTTGTGTCCTCCACTGCCCAGGAGCTGTGGTATGATCAGACCATGTTCCTGCAGGGTCAGACATAGCCATTACACAGAACATAGCAGGGGCACATTTAAAAAATTATCTCCGCACAGGAACATTTGTTTGTCACATCAAATTTTGAAACTTATTTTTATTCCAGGATCTAATAATTAAAATGTACTTTGTTCATTGGAGTACCTCTTTAACATTTTCATCTAAGGCAATGTTCTGTTTTTTCCTCCCCTTCTTCCAAGAGCCATAACTAGTGATGGGCGAACCTGAATGGTAAAGTTCAGGGTCTGTACCGGACACCTAGTGTCTATGCATGGACCCCGAAAATGGATTTCTCCCAGAAGTTTGTGTTACTGTTTGGGTTCAGCAGCAGAAGCAAAGCTTGCTGAAAGGCTGCCGGGCAGGCAATCAACATGCTTTTATGGTGTGGCCACTTCCGGCTAAATTATGGCCATTTCAAGTATTGGCCTGGTAGTGATTGGCCAGTGCAGAATGTAAAAAAATAAAATAAATAAAAAAAAGCAGTGTGGTCACCTCTATTCTTCTTAACTAGCACAGATAAAGCTGACAGCTTGGTTGGTTATCAAAAATAAAGGTGTCCCCATGCCATTTTTTAAAATAATTTAAATGAATAATTTAAAAAAACAGCATGGGGTTCCCCCCCTTTTTTTGATAACCAACCAAGCTAAAGCAGACAGCTGGGGGCTGGTATTCTTAGATTGGGAAGAGGCCATGGATATTGGCCCTCCTCTGTCTAAAAATAGCAACCTGCTGCAGCCCCAGAAAAGGCACATCCATTAGATGATCCAATTCTGATACTTTGCCCGACTCTTCCCACTCACCCTGGTGCATTGGCAAGTAGGGTAATAGTTTTGCTCCCTCCTCTACCCCCAATTGAAATGTTATCAGTAGCAGCTGTTCTCTCCTATCTCAGTAATGGGAAAGTTTGTTCTCACTGAAGACAAATTTTATGTCAGAATTGAGAATTTTAAAAATTAATGATCAGTATTGATGAGCGAATACATCTGGCACTATTCGGTACTCGCACGAGTAGTACGCTATTCGGGCTATTCGTTACTCAGCGAGTAATTAGATACTCACCTCGGTATATTAGAGTGACCCACTCAGCTTGTTTGGCATTTTATTTACAGCCAATGAACATGCTGGGCTGGTTTGCCAATCACAGTACGGCCGACGCCATCTTTGATGTGGCATTACTGTGAATGGCTGGCCTTCCAGTGTCATGGGGGATATTTAAAGGCTACCTGTACCATATTGCGCACTTTGCAGCCAGAAACATAGTAGGGAGAGCGTAGATTGAGTGCGGGGAGAGTGATAGGAGCTTATAGTGAGTGTTTTTCATTTCAAAAAAGCTCTTTTAAGGGATAAGATTGTGAAGATTAGTTGTTTGTTAGGAAGGGATAGCGTAGAGAGAGATTTATTAGGAGGCAGAGTGAAAAGCAGGCACCTGGGTGTTCTCCTCATAGCAAGTACATGCTGCAGATCTCTGCTATATTCCAATGAGTTGTATAGTAGTTGGTTTTAGGAACAGACTGTAGGATTAGGGTGAAATACGGAGGGTTTCATTCACTACCAAAATATAAAAATCAGCTATTTGTAAAAGCAAATAATATTAAGTAATACTAGCATATACAAAACTATATTTTTGGGAGTTACATAATATTCCCATGTAGCAGCCTATATATTTTTTTTTTACTGCAAAATAATATTCCTCAGTGCCAGTATATAGTAACATTCATTTTAAAATGTAATTGCTAAATAATGTTCCTTGTCTATTACTTAAATACCTAATATCTGTCTAGCAGTTGTGCGACTGGCGCAAAACCTCTTGAGCTACAGAAATGTCATTATTTACCATTCATTTCCCTGAGTCCACTGTTGCCGTGTCTCATAAAGGCAATGTAAAAAATCCACCCAAAATTATATTTGTTAAAAAAATAACATATCTTTATCTAGCATTTGTGCAACTGCTGCAATATGTGCAGAGATAATAAAATGTCACAATTTAGCAGTGGAAATAATTTTCATTACTCCACATTCAGAGTGAGTCAGCAAGGCAATCTTAAAAAAATCTTAATTTTCTATTGATTTAAAAAATAAAGTATTTTTATCTAGCAGTTGTGCGAGTGGTGCATTCTGGGTAGAGATAATCTTACGTGACAATTTAGCATTACTCCACTGTTGGAGTCTGTCAGCATGGTGATCTAAAAAACAATCCTAATTTTCTGTTGGTTTAATAAATAGCACTCTTTTTCTAGCAGTTGTGCGACTGGCGCTTTCCAAGCAGAGATAATCAAATGTGACAATATAGAAGTGGCAACAATCTTCATTACTCCACATTCAGAGTGTGTCAGCAAGGCAATCTTAACCCCTTCATGACCTTGGGATTTTCCGTTTTTCCGCGTTCGTTTTTCGCTCCCCTCCTTCCCAGAGCCAAAACTTTTTAATTTTTTCGTCAATATGGCCATGTGAAGGCTTATTTTTTGCGGGATGAGTTGTACTTTTGAACGATATCATTGTTTTTAGCATGTCATGTACTAGAAAACAGGAAAAAAATTCCAAGTGCGGTGAAATTGCAAAAAAAGTGCAGTTCCACACTTGTTTTTTGTTTGGCTTTTTGCTAGGTTCACTAAATGCTAAAACTGACCTGCCATTATGATTCTCCAGGTCATTGCAAGTTCATAGACACCTAACATGACTAAGTTCTTTTTTTATCTAAGTGGTGAAAAAAACCCCAAACTTTCCGAAAAAAAAAAATTGCGCCATTTTCCGAAACCCGTAGCGTCTCCAATTTTTATGATCTGGGGTCAGTTGAGGGTTATTTTTTGCATGCTGAGCTGGCGTTTTTAATGATACCATTTCAGTGCAGATACAACCTTTTGATCGCCCGTTATTGCATTTTAATGCAATGTCGTGGCGACCAAAAAAACGTAATTCTGGCATTTCAAATTTTTTTCTCGCTACACTGTTTAGTGATCAGGTTAATGCTTTTTTTTATTGATAGATCGGGCGATTCTGAATGCGGTGATACCAAATATGTGTAGGTTTGATTTTTTTTAATTGATTTATTTTGAATGGGGCGAAAGGTTGTGATTTAAACTTTTATATTTTTTTTATTTTTTTCACATTCTTTTTACTTTTTTTTAACTTTTGCCATGCTTCAATAGCCTCCATAGGAGGCTAGAAGCTGGCACAACGCGATCGCCTCTGCTACATAGCAGCGATCATCAGATTGCTGCTATGCAGCAGAAATGCAGGTGTGCTATGAGCGCCGACCACAGGGTGGTCTCAAGGACCTCTATGGTTACTATTCAGAAGCATCGCTGACCCCCAATCATGTGACGGGGGTCAACAATGCGCTCATTTCCGGCCGCCCGGCCGGAAGCGCCATTTAAATGCTGCTGTCTGCGCTTGACAGCGGCATTTAACTAGTTAATAGCGGCGGGTTCAAAACAGCTGACATGTCGTGGCTTTGATGCGGGCTCACCGCAGGAGCCCTGCATCAAAGCGGGGGTTCTGACCTTGGATGTTCTATCCCGTCCGAGGTCAGAAAGGGGTTAAAAAAAATCTTAATTTTCTATTGGTTTAAAAAGTAGTGTATCTTTATCTAGAAGTTGCGCGAGTGGCGCAATCAGAGTAGAGATAATCTTACGTGACAATTTAGCAGTAGCAATAATTTTCATTACTTCACTGTTGGAGTCTGTCAGAAATGCGATCTAAAAAGCAACCTTAATTTTCTATTGGTTGAATAAATAGCGTATCTTTATCTAGCAGTTGTGGGACTGACACAATCCAAGCAGAAATAATCAAACATGACAATTTAGAATTGGCAATAATTTTCATCACTCCGCTGTTTTACTGTGTCAGCAAGACTATTGAGAGGGTGTACATGTTTCACCATTGCATAATGTGCAAAGTTTTCCAAAAAAGTGGGGTCTGTATCAGACAAGCTGAAAGACGATGTGATGGGACATCACAATACACTTTGCAGTTATTACAAGAGGTAGTTGTAGCTCCCCCACTGCCGCAGGGCCGAGGGGTACCCGGTACCGGGCCTCTGAGTCTCTGCTCTAGGGTTGTCACGGTGGCTAGACCCGGTCCGTGACCCTGCTGAGGGGCATACAATAGTGGATGTGGATGGTGGTGGTGATGCGGTGCAGTAAATAACGAGGACACCAGGTTGCAGTCTCTTTACCTCTTTACTGAAGGCTTCTGAGTCCTCAATCCGAAATACGGTTAACAGGGCTGCGCAAGTCCGGCCGGTCCGATGGCACCTCCAGAGTTCCCTTCGCAGGTGGAAATCTGTGCCTACCTGCTAGCGCTTGTGTGTTGTGGTCCTTCCCTGCTGTGCTTACGGGATAGTACCCCACCACTGTTGTGTCTGTTTCTCGTGTTCCCTCACAACTCGATTCTGATGTTCTTCTACGTCCCCCTGATCTTACGGTTAGGACGCACCCGTATGACGGGGAGGCTCGGAGGTTCTTCCTGGGCTCTATCGTCACCCCTCTCCTGTTGTTACCCCCCTGTGTCTTCCTGGGTCTGTGTGAGACAGCCCGCCTGTGACTGACTGTCCTGCCGTAGGTTTGAAGTTTGGCTTGGAGCTCTATACTTCCTCGGCGTTCCGGCCACCGGTTATGCGCCTCAATAGGATGTTGCCTCGATCTTACGGCACGACTCCTACTGGTATTCTCCTAGTTGCGTTGATCTCGTTTCTCACTCAGCACAATAAATCTCGCTTCTTGTCCTTTCTTGGGGTACCGCCGCTATATCGTGCAGGCGCGGTCCCGTAACGTTCTCTCTGGTTGCTAGGCCTCTGTCAGGATTCCACCCCTGACAGGGACCCCTCCGAATCTTCCCCTACAACACCCTCTGCCACAAGGTGTTGCCTGGTTCCAACCCAGTCAGCTTTCTGTCTAACTTCCTGCCTAACCCCCAGTTTTACCAGACTGTGAGGAGTGGCCTAATGAATAGTACCCTTAGCTCCCCCTGGAGGCCAGACTGTGAAATGTATTGGTGTCTGTGATACCTGGTCAGATGAACTCCTTCAGTGCCATCAGACGTACCATAGCCCCCCTTAGCGGCGGAGCCACAGTACTGCAACGACCAGTACTCTGGGGCGCTGCACTCCCCCCCGGTTAAATCCAGTATTCCTGGACTGGGAAGAAAACAACAATACATGTCAGCAAAAAGACATACAATTTTGAAAATGCAAGTACAAGTAAACTTTTTAGCAGAGCTTCCCTTTATGGGAGGTGAGGACACTTGAACGTTACAAACATGGTTAAATACTTTCAATAACAGACTATGAATAACTCCTCTTACCAAACCGGGTATTCTACTAAGTGCAAAATCTTTGAACAATAATTTAACATTGCCTTTAAGGACGTACTCGCTAAATCCACTAAAGACCTTCTTATATCACATATAAGGCTAATTAACTTTTATGCATTCTCCTTCTTTATATCTGCAGGACCGCCTGTCCTAACTGCTCCAGACCTACTCCCTCTCCTTTCTGTTACAGGACCGCCCCTTTCTGCCTGGGCCTACTGTCTTTCCACTACTATACACAGTATAGAACATATCATTTTTCTTTCAGTTCAAGATCACTGAGCCATCTCTGTATGGCTCCTAGGAGGACTCACTAACTAACCCCGTACGGGTTCACTTCCTGTCCTCGTTCTTTTATCAACATCATTAAACATTCCTTACAATCAACTAGTTAGCTATATATAACTTTCACATGTCAACATTATCAGTACTTTCTTTCAAAACATCATCATTCTTTAAGTGCTTTTGATGAACATCCCCTTTAAGAGGGGACCAAGTCTCTATGAGGTAGTGCAACTTCTCAAGCTGCAAGTCCGTACGCAGCAAGGACTCCAGTGCAGGTTCCAAGAACCGTATCTTCGCAAAGAGTCCGTCTTTTATGTAAAACCAGTAGAGAGCACCTTTAAGAAGGTGCAAACTATATACAAGGAGTTTGTATCATGCATTGTTCATGATTCAGCAGTTCTTGATAACTGGTGCAAAAAGTAGAAAACAAACAAAAAGCAATAGGGATCCCGGGTCAACAAAGGGATCCCTTTAAGAGTTAACCCTGGACGGGTTTTAGCAGCAAAATAGCAGAGAAAAACAATAAAAACAATTAACTTATTTACAGTCATTAAAGCATTTTTGTAGTGTATGAGTTACTTGAACCACTCAGGAGGTAGCACCGGCGGAGGCAACCCCCTAGGGTATTGCGCACCGCCTGGTACTGCATAAGGGGATGTGTTGTCCCATCTGTGGGTCTGCGTACTCACTGTCTTCAGTTCTAGGGCAGCATGGGCACCACCCACCTGAAGAGGTGCCTCCTCGGCCACGAGGGTGGTGGAGGTAACAATGCTGCATGTCGTGGTCTTGACCATAGTGCACGTGGGAGTGACCTCGGTGGTCCTGGTAATGACCATGGGCTGACCACAAGGGGGCACCTTTGCTACAGGGGTCAGCTTTACTGGCACCTTAATCGGGGGTATCACAGGGTTCTGCCTCTTGCGGACATTCAGGGCAAACCACCCCTTTTCCCCAAAGTGCCTGGTGTACGAGACTTCATCCCCCGGGTAGAGATCCCAGTCTGGGTGCGACTCAACATCCCTTCGGTTTACAAACACCTCCGCATACAGGCCCGGCTCTTTAATGAAGCCCCAGCCTCCGCGGAGCTTGAAGGTGGTGATGATGCCCTGCCTGCGCGGGGCCTGGTGAGCGGTGGGGTCCTTGCGGGCCCGGTCCTTGACCGCCAGGTCTTTTTGATGGTGGGCCTCCAGCCCGGCCTGGTACTCCTTTTCCTTGTCCTCCCACTGCTGTTCCAGCTGGGCCTGGTATTCCTCCCAGCTCAGGGCCTGCACCATCTCCCCTTCCTGTGTCTTCACCCCGGGGAACCCCATAAGATTGGATCCTGGGTTCACCCAGAGGCATACTGTGCGCTCCGCACGGGTCTCACACAACAGGGTGGTTGGCGCGATCGGGGCCTTCAGGCGGTGTTCCATGCCCGTTGCCTCCTCCCATGGTAACAGACGTTGGAGTCTATGGGTCCCAGGGAGAGGGAGTGCCGCAACGGGGCCTATTAACAAGTCCTCTGCTGGCGGGACAGGGTCGACGGACTCACCAGCCGATGCAGGTTCCTCCCCCGTAGCAGGTTCCGCTGGCGGTGTCGGCGAGGGCCTCAGCAACAACTCTGGTAGTGGTACAAGATCTGATGTCAGAGGACCTCCTTCCGGCGCCACCTGGTGTGGAGCCTGGGCCTTCGCGTTTAGCTGAAGGAGCTGGTGGATCAGGTCTCCCATCTTTCCGGCAGCCTTCCTTCCTAAGAATCAGCCCTTCCAGGACCTTCGGTGACGTCACGGTGACGTCGCGGCTTTTGATTGGTCGCTCGAGCGGTCACATGGGCGGCCGCGTGACCAATCACAAGCCGCGACGTCACCGCGACGTCACCGCAAGGTCCTGGAAGGCTGATTCTAAGGAAGGAAGGTTCCCGCTTAGTACCAGGGTGCATCAGATGGTAAGTATGGCGATATTTTTTATTTTAATTCTTTCTTTTACACTTAAATCTGAATTCCGATACCAATTCCCGATATCTTAAACATATCGGGAATCGGTATCGGAATTCCGATTCCAGATTCAGAAGATCGCCGACTTCATGGCCGACCCCACACAGGGGTCGGGTCGGGTTTCATGAAACCCGACTTTGCCAAAAGTCGGCGACTTCTGAAAATTGCCGACCCGTTTCGCTCAACCCTAGTTAACAGGGCTGCGCAAGTCCGGCCGGTCCGATGGCACCTCCAGAGTTCCCTTCGCAGGTGGAAATCTGTGCCTACCTGCTAGCGCTTGTGTGTTGTGGTCCTTCCCTGCTGTGCTTACGGGATAGTACCCCACAACTGTTGTGTCTGTTTCTCGTGTTCCATCAAAACTCGATTCTGATGTTCTTCTACGTCCCCCTGATCTTACGGTTAGGACGCACCCGTATGACGGGGAGGCTCGGAGGTTCTTCCTGGGCTCTATCGTCACCCCTCTCCTGTTGTTACCCCCCTGTGTCTTCCTGGGTCTGTGTGAGACAGCCCGCCTGTGACTGACTGTCCTGCCGTAGGTTTGAAGTTTGGCTTGGAGCTCTATACTTCCTCGGCGTTCCGGCCACCGGTTATGCGCCTCAATAGGATGTTGCCTCGATCTTACGGCACGACTCCTACTGGTATTCTCCTAGTTGCGTTGATCTCGTTTCTCACTCAGCACAATAAATCTCGCTTCTTGTCCTTTCTTGGGGTACCACCGCTATATCGTGCAGGCGCGGTCCCATACTGTTCTCTCTGGTTGCTAGGCCTCTGTCAGGATCCCACCCCTGACAGGGACCCCTCCGAATCTTCCCCTACAACACCCTCTGCCACAAGGTGTTGCCTGGTTCCAACCCAGTCAGCTTTCTGTCTAACTTCCTGCCTAACCCCCAGTTTTACCAGACTGTGAGGAGTGGCCTAATGAATAGTACCCTTAGCTCCCCCTGGAGGCCAGACTGTGAAATGTATTGGTGTCTGTGATACCTGGTCAGGTGAACTCCTTCAGTGCCATCAGACGTACCATAGCCCCCCTTAGCGGCGGAGCCACAGTACTGCAACGACCTGGACTCTGGGGCGCTGCATATAGATAGGGAGTACAAGTTTGACCATTGCACAATGTGCCAAGTTTTCAAAATGTACAAGACATTACCCATGTGGGATATACATAAATGACCACTAAGTACTTGTTGCAGAAGCAGGAGGAGGTGATTTCCTGAACAAAATGGGTTTAGATGGTAAGGGGTTGACATTAAGACAACTTCCAAAAATTTTAGGCTGCTTTTATATTATGTTGCTGTCATCCATAGTGCTTACAAATTTGGTGGAAATCCAGCCCTTGTTCAATTTTAAAAGAGTCAGCCTGTCTGCATTTTCCATTGACAGCCGTGTGCGCCTATCGGTTATGATTGCACGGGCCGAATTAAAAACCCGCTCGGACAACACACTTGCAGCAGGGCATGGCATCACCTCCAAGGCATACAAGGAGAGGTTGGGACAAATGTGCAGCTTGGACAACCAATAGTTAAAGGGCACTGAAGAATCAGGAAGGATGCTGGTATGGTCACTTAAGCAGTCTTTCACCATCTTGGTCAACTTCTCCCTGCTCATCATAGTAAGACCCACAGATAGCCCTTGCTGATGTGATGGTTTCATGAAAATGGCCCAGTTGGTGAACATCTTTCCCCCCTGAGTTGCACCTGGTGTGTGTGGCCCTCTCCTGTAATTCCTGTGGGTGAAAAGAACCGGTACCTCAGCCCGCAGCGTTGTCTGAGGGTAATCTTTGTAGCAAGTCTTCCACAATGGCCCTCTGTCATGCATGCACTAAAAATGACATGTCTGCCTCCGACATGAAAGAATCAAATGTCTCCTTGTACCGTAAATCAAGAAAGGTGCACAGCCAGTATTTTATGTTAGGACAAAATTTGCTTCCCGTGAGGGTCTTGGGAAAGGCATCTGGACATGAACTGTACCATGTGTGGCAGACTACAAAGAGTCAAAAGTTCAGCGTCCTCACCAGGAAGAACACTAACCATCCTAGCCTCCTCACGACACATATCCTCCTCCTCATCCTCTTTAGGCCATCCATGCTGGACAGGCATGAAACTGGGATTGTTAGTCCCCTCTATAGCACAGACCAAAAACTCCTGTTCCTCCTCCTCCTCCTGATCCGCATCATCACCAAATGCGGCTTGAGAATATTGTGTGAGGCTGGGCTGTGTGGTATCAGCCAATGTAAAATATTGCTCCATAGCCACCTGCTTGGCATTCAAAGCTTCCTCTTTGAGATTCTACAGCAAATGTTTTAAAAGACAGAGAATTGGGATGCTTTCGCTGACAATAGTGTCATCAGTGCTCACCATCTTGGTGCAGTACTCAAAGTTTTGAAGAACCTCACATATGTTAGTGATCCACACTCACTAGGCAGCTGTTATATGTGGGGGCTGAATGTTACTCTGATGGGCATTGAGAAGATGGAATTCAGACACTGCTCTCTGCTGCTCACTAAGCCTTGCCAACATATGAACCGCCTACCGCCTCAATACATTTATCTAGCTATCCCTGTGTTGCCCATTCAAAAAAATTTTCATAACCAGATCCTTGTATCATGTTCTCACACGCTTTATGCTTTAATAGCTTTCTGTGTCTGTACTTTTACACATACTGGTTGGTAACCGGTTCATGCAGCTTTACATGAACACCCGATTTCTTACATTATAGCTGGTCATAACAATGAAAGCAATTGTTACCATCCAGCTTTCGTGTCTTCCCTATTTCCTCATAGATTGTAAGCTTGCGAGCAGTGCCCTCTTCCTCTTGGTATTTGTTTTTTATGTGACTATTGTTATTCTGCAATGTCTTTTATTGTCTGTACAAGTCCTCTCTAAAATGTAAAGTGCAGCAAAATATGTTGGTGATATTGAAATAAAATTATTATTATTTATTATTATTACGAAAGGTCAAATTACAGCGTGTGGGCAGTTCCCTTATCAGTCGGTAACAAGGCAAATTGAAGTGCTGCTGCAGCAAAGCTAATCCGCTTAAAGCCTGAAATTACTTTCAGAAATGTGCATTGACATGGCGTACCTTGGTAATTAGGTCCAGCAAGTCAGGGTATGTTTTTAAAAAATGCTGTACAATCAAGTTCAGTACATGGGCCTTGCATGTTTTTACCAGTTTTCCGAGCTTTAAAGCTGCCACCAAGTTACACCCATTATCGCACACAACCAGCTTGTGCTGGGAAAGCCACTGATCAGTCTGTTCCTTAATCCCTTTCAACAGCTCGGCTGCGTTGTGAGCTTTATCACCTAAACAGATGAGCTTCAGCAGAGCATGCTGCCGCTTTTCCAAGGCAGTGCTGCAGATCTCCCAGCTGGGGAGTGATGGAGAGGCTAGTTCCGCTGAGGAAGAGGAGAAGCAGAGACAGGAACTGTAATTCCAGGAGACTGAAACACTGATGGAAGTTGGGACCGCTATTCTTGGTGTGAGTAAGATGTGTGATGTCTCAGCCTCTGATTTTGCACTAGACTTCACCAGGTTAACCCAGTGTGTCATAAGGAAAATGTAGTGTCCCTGTCCACAAGAACTTGTCCACATGTCTGTGGTAAAGAGGACCTTCCCAGGGACTGCATTGGCCAGAGCATGGCTGATATTGTGTAACATGTAACATGTGCTTATATAATATGTTGATGGCACACCGGGAAAAATAGTGTCGGGTGGGAATCGAGTATCTTGGGACTGTTACCTCCAAGAGGTTGCGGGAAGACTCAGTTCCTACAAGTCTAAGCGACAACATAACCAGGGCTACCAATCTGGCAATGTGGGTGTTTAGCATTTTAGCATTTGGGTGGGTGGATAATTCTGCTTTCTGTTAAACATCTGGGGTAGGGACAAGTGAATGCAGCGCTGGGACAACGAACTGGAGGTGGTTGCTGACTGTTGTGCCTATGCAACTGCAGATTGTGGGCAGGAGGCATCAGGGCCTGCTTCATGGCCAGCAGATTGGGAAGGCCATAACACAGGGGAAGGGGCAGTGGATTCACAATCATACACCTACTGGGGTGCTTGGCTGCCATGTGCTTTTACAAGCTGGTGGTGCGCAGGTTGGCAGAGTACTTGCCTTTTCTTAGCTTGAATTGGTAGATGCTGAAAACTACAGTTGTTTTGTCTGAAGGAATTTCAGGAAAAAAACTACCATATAGAGGAACAACGCACCCTTGGCCTGTTATCTAGCCGAGTGCGGGGGGCTCTGTGGAACTGTTGACCAAATTCTCTCTCTGGTCAAACAACTAACTTTGCTAGCCTGTTTTCGCGCTATGGATCCATCTCTGTGTGCACTGCTGTGCTTGCTAGGCGTGCCACCGTGCCAGGTTAGATCAGTGGCCTCATCATCAACCACGTTTTCTTCCAATTCCTCAATCTGATCCTCCTTCTGAGTTGTGATTTTAGGCTGACCTGATGGCAACTGTGTGTCATGATTATCCTCCACCTCTTCAGACATGAATTGACCTTCCCGAGCGTGGCTTTTTCCTGGCCATGGGTGCTCAAATGTTTGGGCATCACTGCACTCCACCTCCTCCTGACCCGCTTTAATGGTGCACGTTGAGAGGCCTGAAAAATTACAAGGGAACGTAAACAGTTCCTCAGAGTGGCCAGCATTGGGGTCATATGTCTCCTGGGACTCTTGATGGTGGGAGGAAGGTAGACCAGGTTGAGGATTCAGAGACCCAGCCTCTTGGCTACTGAAACTGGACCATGTGGAAGACTTTGTGGTTCTGCTTGTCAACACACTTGGAGCCTTTGTCTGCCATCCAACCTACAACATCCTCGCACTTGTCTGGGTTCCTCAGTGGTGTAGTGCGCTGACCACATTTTGACAGGAAGAGAGAACAAGATCCAGTCTCCTTCCAATCTGTAACATGGCCTTCGTGCGCACCATCACATCCACGTCCCTTAACATCACCCTTTCTCATATTGAGTGCTTTATAGTTATGAAAAATTAATTTCCTGACTTTAGTTTTGACAAGTACCCTCACAGAGGTGTTATGTACAAATTCGCTATATCTAGCAATATGGGCCAATTTTTTTTAAAGATAGCATCTTTATTTCACACAGCAACAGCAAACTCATGAAAATTAGAGGTATATAGTCATGTTTGCGTATCTCTGCAGGCTTTGCGCCAGTCGCACAACTGTTAGATAAAGATACGCTATTTATTAAACCAATAGAAAATTATGATTTTTTTATATACCTATTGTAATAACTGCAAAGTATATTGTGATGTCTCCATCACGGCATCTTTCAGCATGTATGATACAGACCCTTGGGTTAATTTTTGCAAATTTCTACTCTTCATCTCTATATATTCTATTATTATAATTTTTTTATTGTGTTGCCCTTCTCACAGTCTCTTTAAGCATATACCTGGTAGCCTGATGTTGATTGGACATTTTGGTACATGAATAAATTAATATGCTCCACACAATTCTTCAGGTTTCAGCCTTACACAGAATAATAATATGAGTAATGAAACATGCACTATATATTTGCTGCTAGTTCAAAAATCTTACCACACATTCCTTTATAAAGGAGAATTCAACATGATACCTCTGTTAACATACGTCATATACTGCTCATATACGCACCACCCAAGTAGGTGGGCAGAACGACTGGGAACAAAATCTGTGTCTGATGGTGAAATTACTGGCCCTTCCCCTGTGTACCATCCTTACTAATCTGCTGTCGAGGAAGGAGGTGCTGACAACTCGATGTGCACAGATGCACTGTAGATCTGGCTGTCAATCAAAGTCTCAGGGTGTGCTTACAGTCACCACTCACTGTGTAGTGAACGTTGCTGTGAGCAGTGACTATAGCCACTCCTTTGACTGAAAGTCATCAGCTCCCAGGAAGAAATACAGTACATCTCATTAGGCTTGTTCACATGTTACGTTTTTGCCTTGTTTGCTGCATTTTACAGTACTAGCGAAGTGAATGTGATATCTGAAATCCCGTTCACATGATGCTTATCAGGGCTGCCACTAGGAATTTTGGGGCCTCATACTGGCAAAATCCAGCCTCCTTGAGACTCTGCCTAGGCTCCACCCCAGCCCGACCTCCAACCATTGAACTGTTCATAGTCAAAAGATTTTTTAAGCCGCGACCACAACAAGGTAGACTGTTGTGAAATTAGATTTTGGGCTCCCCCGGTGGCCACTGGTGGAATTGAACTTGTGTGCATCATCCCCTCTGTTCACCTGTTCCCATCAGGATGTGGGAGTCGCTATTTAACCTTGCTCCTCTGTCACTTCCATGCCGGTCAACATTGTAATCAGAAGCCTTTCTGTGCATGTTCCTGCTACCAGACAACTTCCAGCTAAGTCGGACTTTTGTCCTTGTTTGTTTTTTGCATTTTGTTCCAGTTCACAGCTGCAGTTTCGTTTCTGTGTCTGGAAAGCTCTTGTGATCTGAAATTGCCACTCTGATGTTATGAGTTAATACTAGAGTCTTAAAGTAATTTCAGGATGGTGTATTGATAGGGTTTTCAGCTGACCATGAAAGTACCCTTTCTGTCTTCCTGCTATCTAGTAAGCGGACCTCGATTTTGCTAAACCTATTTTCATACTACGTTTGTCATTTTCATCTTAAATCACCGCCAATATATGTGGGGGCCTCTGTCTGCCTTTCGGGGAAATTTCTCTAGAGGTGAGCCAGGACTATATTTTCCTCTGCCAGGATTAGTTAGTCCTCCGGCCGGCGCTGGGCGTCTAGGGATAAAACGCAGGCTACGCTACCCGGCTACTGTTAGTTGTGCGGCAGGTTTAGTTCATGGTCAGTTTAAGTTTCCATCCTTCCAAGAGCTAGTTCCTATGTATGCTGGGCTATGTTCTCTTGCCATTGAGAACCATAACAGTTTGACCGGCCTTAAAGGGTTAAATTAATTGGCAGAGAAAGGAGAGAAAAAAGAAGTCTGCTGAAAATTTTTTTTTTTTTTTCCTTCAGTTCTGAGTGTGCTTTCTATTGATTCACTTGCAAGTCTGCCTATATTGCAGCCTTCCTCTCTCTCTCTCCTTCTAATCCTGGAATGGCTCTGTGTTCACCTGTTTAAAATGGATATTCAGAGTTTAGCTGCAGGTTTGAATAATCTCACCACGAAAGTTCAAAATTTACAAGATTTTGTTGTTCATGTTCCTATATCTGAACCTAGAATTCCTTTGCCTGAATTTTTCTCGGGGAATAGATCTTGCTTTCAAAATTTCAAAAATAATTGCAAGTTGTTTTTGTCCCTGAAATCTCGCTCTGCTGGAGATCCTGCTCAGCAGGTCAGGATTGTGATTTCCTTGCTCCGGGGCGACCCTCAAGATTGGGCTTTTGCATTGGCTCCAGGGGATCCTGCGTTGCTCAATGTGGATGCGTTTTTTCTGGCCTTGGGGTTGCTTTATGAGGAACCTCATTTAGAGCTTCAGGCGGAAAAAGCCTTGATGTCCCTATCTCAGGGGCAAGATGAAGTTGAAATATACTGCCAAAAATTCCGTAAATGGTCTGTGCTTACTCAGTGGAATGAGTGCGCCCTGGCGGCGAATTTCAGAGAGGGTCTCTCTGATGCCGTTAAGGATGTTATGGTGGGGTTCCCTGTGCCTGCGGGTCTGAATGAGTCCATGACAATGGCTATCCAGATCGATAGACGTCTGCGGGAGCGCAAACCTGTGCACCATTTGGCGGTGTCTACTGAGAAGACGCCAGAGAATATGCAATGTGATAGAATTCTGTCCAGAAGCGAACGGCAGAATTTTAGACGAAAAAATGGGTTGTGCTTTTATTGTGGTGATTCAACTCATGTTATATCAGCATGCTCTAAGCGTACTAAGAAGCTTGATAAGTCAGTTTCAATTGGCACTTTTCAGTCTAAGTTTATTCTATCTGTGACCCTGATTTGTTCTTTATCATCTATTACCGCGGATGCCTATGTCGACTCTGGCGCCGCTTTGAGTCTTATGGATTGGTCCTTTGCCAAACGCTGTGGGTATGATTTAGAGCCTCTTGAAACTCCTATACCTCTGAAGGGGATTGACTCCACCCCATTGGCTAGTAATAAACCACAATACTGGACACAAGTAACTATGCGAATTAATCCGGATCATCAGGAGATTATTCGCTTTCTTGTGCTGTATAATCTACATGATGTGTTGGTGCTTGGATTGCCATGGCTGCAATCTCATAACCCAGTCCTCGACTGGAACGCTATGTCTGTGTTAAGCTGGGGATGTAAGGGGATGCATGGGGACGTACCTTTGGTTTCCATTTCGTCATCTATTCCCTCTGAGATTCCTGAATTCTTGTCTGACTATCGTGACGTTTTTGAAGAACCTAAGCTTGGTTCATTACCTCCGCACCGGGAGTGCGATTGTGCCATAGATTTGATTCCGGGTAGTAAATACCCTAAGGGTCGTTTATTTAATCTGTCTGTGCCTGAACATGCTGCTATGCGAGAATATATAAAGGAGTCCTTGGAAAAGGGACATATTCGTCCTTCGTCATCTCCCTTAGGAGCCGGTTTTTTCTTTGTGTCTAAGAAAGATGGCTCTTTGAGGCCGTGTATTGATTATCGGCTTTTGAATAAAATCACGGTTAAATATCAATATCCGTTGCCACTGCTGACTGATTTGTTTGCTCGCATAAAGGGGGCCAAGTGGTTCTCTAAGATAGATCTCCGTGGGGCGTATAATTTGGTGCGAATTAAGCAGGGGGATGAGTGGAAAACCGCATTTAATACGCCCGAGGGCCACTTTGAGTATTTGGTGATGCCTTTTGGCCTTTCAAATGCCCCTTCAGTCTTTCAGTCCTTTATGCATGACATTTTCCGTGATTATTTGGATAAATTTATGATCGTGTATCTGGATGATATTCTGATTTTTTCGGATGACTGGGACTCTCATGTCCAGCAGGTCAGGAGGGTTTTTCAGGTTTTGCGGTCTAATTCCTTGTGTGTGAAGGGTTCTAAGTGCGTTTTTGGGGTTCAAAAGATTTCCTTCTTGGGATACATTTTTTCCCCCTCTTCCATCGAGATGGATCCTGTCAAGGTTCGGGCTATTTGTGATTGGACGCAACCCTCTTCTCTTAAGAGTCTTCAGAAATTTTTGGGCTTTGCTAACTTTTATCGTCGATTTATTGCTGGTTTTTCTGATGTTGTTAAACCATTGACTGATTTGACTAAGAAGGGTGCTGATGTTGCTGATTGGTCCCCTGCTGCTGTGGAGGCCTTTCGGGAGCTTAAGCGCCGCTTTTCTTCCGCCCCTGTGTTGCGTCAGCCTGATGTTGCTCTTCCTTTTCAGGTTGAGGTCGACGCTTCTGAAATCGGAGCTGGGGCGGTTTTGTCGCAAAGAAGTTCCGACTGCTCCGTGATGAAACCTTGTGCTTTTTTTTCTCGTAAATTTTCGCCCGCCGAGCGGAATTATGATATTGGGAATCGGGAGCTTTTGGCCATGAAGTGGGCTTTTGAGGAGTGGCGTCATTGGCTTGAGGGATCTAGACATCAGGTGGTGGTATTGACCGACCACAAAAATTTAATTTATCTTGAGTCCGCCAGACGCCTGAATCCTAGACAGGCGCGCTGGTCGTTGTTTTTCTCTCGGTTTAATTTTGTGGTGTCATACCTACCGGGTTCTAAGAATGTTAAGGCGGATGCCCTTTCTAGGAGTTTTGAGCCTGACTCCCCTGGTAATTCTGAACCTACAGGTATCCTTAAGGATGGAGTGATATTGTCTGCCGTTTCTCCAGACCTGCGGCGGGCCTTGCAGGATTTTCAGGCGGATAGACCTGATCGTTGCCCACCTGGTAGACTGTTTGTTCCTGATGATTGGACCAGTAAAGTCATTTCTGAGGTTCATTCTTCTGCGTTGGCAGGTCATCCTGGAATCTTTGGTACCAGGGATTTGGTGGCAAGGTCCTTCTGGTGGCCTTCCCTGTCACGAGATGTACGAGGCTTTGTGCAGTCTTGTGACGTTTGTGCTCGGGCCAAGCCTTGTTGTTCTCGGGCTAGTGGATTGTTGTTGCCCTTGCCTATCCCGAAGAGGCCTTGGACGCACATCTCGATGGATTTTATTTCGGATCTTCCTGTTTCTCAGAAGATGTCTGTCATCTGGGTGGTGTGTGACCGTTTCTCTAAGATGGTCCATTTGGTTCCCCTGCCTAAGTTGCCTTCTTCTTCCGAGTTGGTTCGTCTGTTTTTTCAAAATGTGGTTCGTTTCCATGGTATTCCGGAGAATATCGTTTCTGACAGAGGAACCCAATTCGTGTCTAGATTTTGGCGGGCATTCTGTGCTAGGATGGGCATAGATTTGTCTTTCTCGTCTGCTTTCCATCCTCAGACTAATGGCCAGACCGAGCGGACGAATCAGACTTTGGAGACATATTTGAGGTGTTTTGTGTCTGCAGATCAGGATGATTGGGTTGCTTTTTTGCCTTTAGCGGAGTTTGCCCTCAATAATCGGGCCAGCTCTGCCACCTTGGTGTCTCCTTTTTTCTGTAATTCGGGGTTTCATCCTCGATTTTCCTCCGGTCAAGTGGAATCTTCGGATTGTCCTGGAGTGGATGCTGTGGTGGAGAGGTTGCATCAGATTTGGGGGCAGGTGGTGGACAATTTGAAGTTGTCCCAGGAGAAGACTCAGCTTTTTGCCAACCGCCGGCGTCGGGTTGGTCCTCGGCTTTGTGTCGGGGACTTGGTGTGGTTGTCTTCTCGTTTTGTCCCTATGAGGGTTTCTTCTCCTAAGTTTAAGCCTCGGTTCATCGGCCCGTACAAGATATTGGAGATTCTTAACCCTGTGTCCGTCCGTTTGGACCTCCCTGCATCTTTTTCTATTCATAATGTTTTTCATCGGTCATTGTTGCGCAGGTATGAGGTACCGGTTGTGCCTTCCGTTGAGCCTCCTGCTCCGGTGTTGGTTGAGGGCGAGTTGGAGTACGTTGTGGAAAAAATCTTGGACTCCCGTGTTTCCAGACGGAAACTCCAGTATCTGGTCAAATGGAAGGGATACGGTCAGGAGGATAATTCTTGGGTGACTGCCTCTTATGTTCATGCCTCCGATCTGGTCCGTGCCTTTCATAGGGCTCATCCTGATCGCCCTGGTGGTTCTGGTGAGGGTTCGGTGCCCCCTCCTTGAGGGGGGGGTACTGTTGTGAAATTGGATTTTGGGCTCCCCCGGTGGCCACTGGTGGAATTGAACTTGTGTGCATCATCCCCTCTGTTCACCTGTTCCCATCAGGATGTGGGAGTCGCTATTTAACCTTGCTCCTCTGTCACTTCCATGCCGGTCAACATTGTAATCAGAAGCCTTTCTGTGCATGTTCCTGCTACCAGACAACTTCCAGCTAAGTCGGACTTTTGTCCTTGTTTGTTTTTTGCATTTTGTTCCAGTTCACAGCTGCAGTTTCGTTTCTGTGTCTGGAAAGCTCTTGTGATCTGAAATTGCCACTCTGATGTTATGAGTTAATACTAGAGTCTTAAAGTAATTTCAGGATGGTGTATTGATAGGGTTTTCAGCTGACCATGAAAGTACCCTTTCTGTCTTCCTGCTATCTAGTAAGCGGACCTCGATTTTGCTAAACCTATTTTCATACTACGTTTGTCATTTTCATCTTAAATCACCGCCAATATATGTGGGGGCCTCTGTCTGCCTTTCGGGGAAATTTCTCTAGAGGTGAGCCAGGACTATATTTTCCTCTGCCAGGATTAGTTAGTCCTCCGGCCGGCGCTGGGCGTCTAGGGATAAAACGCAGGCTACGCTACCCGGCTACTGTTAGTTGTGCGGCAGGTTTAGTTCATGGTCAGTTTAAGTTTCCATCCTTCCAAGAGCTAGTTCCTATGTATGCTGGGCTATGTTCTCTTGCCATTGAGAACCATAACAGTAGACTCTATTGGCCGGGCCCTACTCTAATCTATTAATCATTTGTGATAATATCCAATACAAATTAAGTATATTTGCATTTATTTTTCAATTTTTCAAATGACCAATAATATTACATACAGGGGACAAATACCACAGTAACATGACCAGACACCATATTACCACCACATAGTGACGTATAATACCACATACAAGGAACAAATACACCACACCATGTCCAGACCACATATTACCACCACAGTGGCTGAATAATATCATATACAATGGACAAATACCGCCACATCAAGGCCAGACAACATATTACCACTACATAGTGACTGAATACCAAAATACTGCAAAGTAATAAAAAAAAACACAATACTAGTATCACCATAAGTGCCATTATATACAGGAGATCTGTACTTAGTATGCAGCATCTGGATACAGGTAATACAGTGATCACTGGTGACATTATACACAGGAGCTCTGTATATAGTGTATAGTGTAAAAGTAATACAGTGATCACTGGTGACATTGTACACATGACCGCTGTATATAGTATACAGTGTACAGTGTCAGTGGAAAGGTAACACACTGACTCACCAGTGACGTCTCTAGGTGAAGTCCTTCATCTTTGCTTTCATCTTCATCCAGCACAGACTGCCATCACTTCTTCCAGCCAGGGCTCGTCTCTGCAGGAAATTACACAGTTATCTAGAGCACCACTTGCAGAACACATTACTTATTTTTTTCCCAAAATCTAAACTATACCAGATGAAGAAAAAAAGTGACAGTCTTGCTCTGCACAGTAACAGGGCCGCCTCCCCCATGTAAAATATTATTCTCAAAAAATAAAACAAATACCTCACTGCAGTAATAATATCCCCCATCCTGTCCCCTGTGTGTCTCATTACTGGCTCCAGCCATATGTTCTCCCATACTGCCTCCATGAGATGTCCCATCCTGCCCCATCTGTCCCATGATCCTTGCCCCATCTGCCATATGATCCTGCCCCATCTGCCCCATGATCCTGCACAATCTGTCTCCATCCTGCCCCATATTCCTGCACCATGTGTCTCCATCCTGCCCCATGATACTGCCCCATCTGTCTCCATCCTGCCCCATTTGTCTCCAACCTGCCCCATCTGTCTCCATCGTATCCATCCTGCCCCATGATCCTGCCCCATCTGTCTTTATCCTGCCCCATCGTATCCATCCTGCCCCATGATCCTGCCCCATCTGTCTCTATCCTGCCCCATCTGTCTCCATCCTGCCCCATGATCCCGAACCATCTGTCTTGATCCTGCTCCATATTCCTGCCCCATCTGTCTCCATCATGCCCCTGTGTCTCCAATCCTGCCCCATTTCTATTCTGCCCCTTGTGTCTCCCACCCTGCTCTCTGTGTCTCCCATCCTGCCCCTGTGTCTCCATCCTGCTGCTTTTCTCCATTCTGCCCCTTGTCTCCATTCTGCCCCTTGTCTCCATTCTGCTCCCTTGCCTCCATTCTGCCCCTTTGTCTCCATTCTGCCCCCTTGTCTCCATTGTGCTCCTTGTCTACATTCTGCCCCATGTCTCCCATCCTGCCTCCGTGTCTCCATCCTACCCCCATGTCTCCATTCTTCCCTGTGTCTCCAATCTTGCCACATGTCTCCATTCTGCCCCATCTCCATTCTGCCCCCTTGTCTCCATTCTGTCCCTTGTCTCCATTCTACCCCATTTCTCCAATCCTGCCCCTTGTCTCCATTCTGCCTCCGTGTTTCCCATTCTACCCTCTGTCTCCATTCTGCCCCCGTATCTCTCATCCAGCCCCCATGCTTCCCATCCTGCCCCTTGTCTCCATTCAGCCCCCATGTCTCCTGTCATGTTCCCAATGGCAGGGAATTAAACACGTAACACGGGCAAAAACAGGACGAGCTCTAGGGTGATGGAACCTGAGCTGACCGCGATCCTGAACCTCAACACTCAACTAACAGCAGCCGGGGAACGTTCCTGGGGGGACTCTAGACGTCTCGCGCCAGCCGGAGATCTAGCTACCCCTATCAGAAGAATCACAGACCTATCTTGCCTCCAGAGAAATATTCCCACAGAAATAGCAGCCCCCACATATAATGACGGTGAAATGAGAGGAAGGCACAAACGTAGTTATGAAAACAGATTCAGCAAAATGAGGCCCGCTTAAGCTAGATAGCAGAGGATACAAAAGGTGAACTGCGCGGTCAGCTTAAAATCCTTCAAAATACCATCCTGAAATTACTTGAACTCATGTGTCAACTCATGGTACATGAGTGGTAATTTCAGCCCACTAGAGCAACCAGCAGCAGAGAATTACATATCTGCAAGCTGGACTAAAAACATGAAAGCAAACATGAAACAGGGAAATCCAGACTTAGCTTGTCTTGAAGGCCTAGGAGCAGGTAGCAAAGGTAACAGAGACACACTGATACATTGATAGCCGGCAAGGGAATGACAGGAAAGCCAGGTTAAATAGGAAACACCCAGCCTCTGATGGACAGGTGGAAACCAGAGACCGCAACCCACCAAAGTCACCCAGTACCAGCTGTAACCACCAGAGGGAGCCCAAAAACAGAATATACAACAGTCTCCCATTCTACTCCATGTCTCCATCCTGCCCCTGTGTCTCCCATCCTGCCCCTTGTCTGTATTCTGACCCCTTGCCTCCATTCTGCCCCTTGTCTCTATTCTGCCCCCTTGTCTCCATTCTTTTCCCTTGTCTCCATTCTGCTCCATGTCTCCATTCTTCTCCTTGTCTCCATCCCACCCCTTGTCTCCATTCCTGCCCCGTGTCTCCAATCCTGCCCCGTGTCTCCATTCTGCCCCTTGACTCCATTCTGCCCCATGTATCCAATCTTGGCCATTGTCCCCGGGCAGGATGGAGACACATGGTCCATGTGTCTCCATCCTGCCGGTGAAACATATTGCAGCTTGCTGCTTTCAATAAAAAAAAATCTTTCTTCTTACCTGGCCGTGCTTCTGCGGTGATGATGATCTCTCCAGGCATTTCAAGCATGCACTCGCCGGCGAATGACAATGACATCATACGCCGGCGACGTGCGCTGATGACAGCTGCCAGCCTCTGATTGGCTGGCGACTTTAAGTATTGCCGTGCAGGCCCGCACAGCAATAGAGTAACTGAACCTGCATCTCGGATGCAGGTTCAGTTACTGCACCGGCAGAATCCTGCCGCTGGGGCCCGATATGCCAGTCATTGCAGTAATGCCCTGAAGATGGCCCTGATGCTTATTTTTACCTTGCAGATTTGAAGCAGCCTCAAATTTTCAGCATGTTAATTCCTTCAGCGTTTTTGCAGCATTTTTCACCCATTCTAATGATTTTGAAAAAAAATAAATTAAAACTGCATCAAAAGGGTACATATTTCATGCAGTGTTTTTCCTGGTAAGAGAAATTTCTGCTGCAGGTACTTGATATGCACACATACCCATATTGTATATCTGGAGTCAAGTTAGCAATTTCTATCAAGTGCAAGTTACACTCCTTGTATGCAAAGCAAAAAGGCAGATTTATTTTTCTGTCTTCATATTTAAGGTTCCTAGGTCAGATCAATATTTTAAAAACTAAGAATACCTGTACTATATTTGACATTGTTGTACTACACTAATTGTGTACAGAAAATGAATATATAGAACATTTTTTTAAACTATTACTAGTAAAAGCAACAGAGAAACGGCTAAATTTAAGACTGTAAATGAATATGTGCTTGTAACACAAATACTCCATGACTGCCATACTTTTGCATTTTGGAAATGACAAGTTCATGGGCAGATGACTGTCTCACTTCCTCTTGGGATTATATATTAGAAAAAGAGTTGCTATTCCAGTAGGAACTGATGTAACCATCCACTGCCAATATGGGCTATGACCTAAAGTTAGTAACTGTCTGTTAGTCATAGTTATTAAACCACAGAGGTATTCATTCAAAGCATGGTGGGAACAAGACATAGCTGAATACTTTGTATTCCTTTTTTGGTGGGAAACTTGCATATATATATTAATTAATGATAAGCGAGTGTGCTCATCACTGCTGTAAACTCGATCAAGCATCGGGGTGGTCCGGTACCATCATTCCTTGCTTGAGTATCGCGGGTACTCGAGCGCCATGCTAGAGTCCCCGTCACTCATATTTTGTGGCCAATAAACAGACAATATACAGTACATGTGGGGATTGCCTGCTATACATGATAATGCGGTAGCCATGCTGGCTACTGGCATTAGGCAGCGTGCCCACGTTCAGTAATACTAGCGTACTGGGTGCAGTGGATTTTTGCTGCATCCAAAATGCTGTGTTGTACAGTACAAGCACAGTGAGGGGAACTAATGGAAATAACAGACAGTTACTCTGTATAAACTCACCTGTGAAGCATGTTTACGAGACCCAGTATGTCAATTTATCTTGCAGGAAAGCTCAGGGGTTTTTTTAGAAATGTCCCCATAGAGTTGCATTAGATGTGGTAAATCTACATTTAAAAAAGCACATGCGTTGTAAGTGTGTTTATGCAGATGTGTTCATCCTAGTTTTAATAAATAAATCATTTTTAAAAATGATGTGGGGTCCCCTCTATTTTTGATAACCAGCCAAGGTAAAGCAGAGAGCTCCAGGCTTATATTATCAGGCTGGAAAGGTCCCTGGTTATTGGGCCTTTCCTAACCTAAAAATGCAAGTATAAAGCCATCCCAGAATTGGCACATCACATGAGATGTGCCAATTCTCGCACTTTGCCTGACTCTTCCCTACTGCCTTGATTTGGTGGCAATCAGTGTAATGGTAGTTGGGGTTGATTATAGCTGTGATTTATCAAAAATCACAGCTGTCATCAACGCTTGGGGTTAGTAATGGAGAGGTGTGTATCAGACATCACCAGTATTTTAAACTGTAATAAAAAATAAAAACACTTCATTTGAATACAGACTCATCCACACCATGCCTTGTTTATGATTTATTAAAAAAAATTAAAAATCCCATGCAAGTCCGAAGTAATTCAACGCATCTGATCTAGTCCAGAAAGGTTACCTGAAAGACATAAAAAGACTGAAATAAAGACAATAGACAGTCCCCCATTCACCAATTTATTAACCAAAATGTTGCCATGCAGGTCGAATGTAGTCCACATTCCCCGATGTATCCAGCATCTATGAATAGCAGTATTGTGACCGTTATTCATAGGCACCGGTTGGTGACATCAATGCTCATCCGTCGCCAGGTCTCGCTGAGCATTGTGTCCAGAATACTACTATTACTGATTGTGGGCAGGCAGCCAAAGGGATGGAGATGAAGGATAATTTTTCTCTTTTTAGTTTTGCCTTGTATACAAGTTATTATGCAGGAAAGAATGTTTCATGTAATATCCATTTTATCTTCTGTTTTGTATGTTTTATTGTCACTCCGTAAAAGTGAAGTATTACTGAGTCTGACAACATTGTTCCCAGCAGTGACCTGGGAGTCAGAGATGTATCTAGGTAGCTTCCACATGCTATTGTCATTCCTTTTGAGCACTATTTCCATCCATTTCAGCAATTTTCCTGCCTTCCCAACCGTTTGGGTAGCGTCTTCTTGAAAAATGCTCAAGTTTCCCATTGACTCCATTATATTCGGTACTTGAGTCAAGCCAGTCTGATCGTCTGAACTGCTCGATTCGAGTACTGAGCACTCAAGCATTTTAGTGCTTCATCATCATTAATTGTAGTGTATTTTCTATCCTCTCATTTAGGGATGAGCAAACCTGAACACAGACTTCTTACCGTATGTCCGGTTTCCTGTTCGGGTCAGGCAGTCTAACAAAGGTCTTTGAAACAGACAGCTGGAGGCTGGTACTTTTAGTCTGGGATAAGGCCAATATCCATGGCTCCCAGCCTATTAATGTCAGCCCACAGCTGTCTGATCTGGCGTATCTGGTTATTAAAAATAAGATGGACCTTCAAAAAAATGTTGTGGGGTCCCCTCTAATTTTGTATAACCAGCTTAGGCAAAGCATGCAGCTGCAGGCTGATATTAATAAGCTGGTAAGGGGCCATGTGTATTGGCATACTCCCAGCGTAATAACACCAGCCCTCAGACACCTCAAAAATGGCACATCCATTAGATGCGCCACTACTGGCATTTAGACTCGGCTCTACCCGCTTGCACTGGTGTGTTGGGAAGGCATAATTTATGGGGTTAATATCAGCTGTATAATGTCCACGGGCATCAAACCCAGAGGTTGGAAATGGAGAGGTGTATATCAGACACTCCCATTACAAACCCTGTTGTCAAAGTAATAAAGACACACGGAGAAAAGTCCTTTAAATTGTCTATCCATATTTGTTTGCAGGGCAATTGTCCTGCTCTTACCCCCATTTTGTTTGCCTTTGCAGCCCCTAGCCCTTACTACCATCATTTTACAGCTGTTTTCCAGCACCAAATTTCAGGTCCCCTTTGAATTATATTGGGTTTGGGTTCTGGGTCAAGCTTGGGCTCAAGTTCGGACCTGAATCAAAGTTTTAACTCAAGTTTGGCAGAACCTGTCAAACCCGAACTTGCACTAATTCACTCATCACTACTCTCATTTTCTCTCTTTACAAAATTTGCAGGTCCCGTTGAATTGTATGTTTAATCTTCTATATTATTTTCATCAGGGCCGGACTGGGACTAAAATTCAGCCCTGGCATTTGAAGTTACACAGGCCCACTTGTCACATGGTGACTGTATAATATCTTTGTACACTTGTAGGCAGGGCCGGTTTTAGGCAAAGTGGGGCCCTAGGCAAAGTTTAAAATGGGTCCCCAAATGCTAACATATTGCACATCACACAGAAGCCTTTCTGTTGTATTTACGTGCGCTGAGTTCAGGCCGCTAAACGAGTTTGATCGACAATACTGAAGTTGTTCAACGCTTGTTTCCCGGCCTCTTTCCACCAGCTGAGGAATAATGATGAGACAGAACGATCACTAATAGATCACCATACAGTATCATGTTTTCAGCAGCACATCTACAGTTTACACTGGCAATGTGCTGCTGACAACAAGGCTTTTTGTTCCAGCAAAAACAATCCGAATATGCATTTTACTTGTTTAGTAAAATACACCCCATAGTCCTCCATATATTATAATGTGCTCCATAGTCCTCCATATAGTATAATACACTCCCTATAGTCCTCCATATATTAAAATACACTGCTCAGTCCTCCACATAGTATAATACACTCCTCATAGTCCTCCATATAGCATAATACAATCCTCATAGTCCTCCATATAGCATAATACAATCCTCATAGTGCTCCATATAGTATAATGCACCGCCACAGTCATCCATGTAGTACAATTCACTTCCCATAGTATAATGCACCCCATAGTTCTTCATATAGTATAACGTATTCCCCATAGTCCTCGATACAGTATAATGCAGCCCACATATAGTATAATGCAGCCACCCCAGAGTATAATACAGCCACCCCAGAGTATAATGCAGCCACCCCAGAGTATAATGCAGCCACCCCAGAGTATAATGCAGCCACCCCACAGAGTATAATGCAGCCACCCCAGAGTATGTAACCCCCATAGAATATAATACAGCCCACCTCCCCATAATATATAATGCAGCCCCCCATAGTATATAACGCAGCCTCCCCCATAGAATATAATATACCCCCACAATAGTATATAACACAGCCACATAGTACATAACATGGCCTCCCCCATAGAATATAATATACTCCCCATAGTATATAGCAAAGCCCGCATATTATGTAGCACAAACCGCATAGTATACAGCACAGCCTGCATACTATAGCACAGCTCGCGTAGTAGATAACACAGCCCACACAGCAGTATTCAGCACAGACCACACAGTAGTATACAGCACAGACCACACAGTAGTATACAGCACAGCCCACGTAGAAGTATACAGCACAGTCCACACAGTAGTATACAGCACAGCCCACAGAGTAATATATACAGCACAGCCCACAAAGTAATATATACAGCACAGCCCACAAAGTAATATATACAGCACAACCCACAGAGAACTATATACAGCACAGCCCACAGAGAACTATATACAGCACAGCCCACAGAGAACAATATATAAAGCACAGCCCAGAGTACTATATACAGCACAGCCCAGAGTACTATATAAAGCACAGCCCAGAGAGTACTATATACAGCACAGCCCACAGAGTACTATATACAGCACAGCCCACAGAGTACTATATACAGCACAGCCCACAGAGTACTATATACAGCACAGCCCACAGAGTATTATATACAGCACAGCCCACAGAGTACTATATACAGCACAGCCCACAGAGTACTATATACAGCACAGCCCACAGAGAACTATATACAGCACACAGTAGTATACAGCACAGAGCACAGCCCACAGAGAACTATATATAGCACAGAGCACACAGTAGTATACAGCACAGAGCACAGCCCACAGAGAGCTATATACAGCCCACAGCAGTATACAGCACAGAGCACAGCCCACAGAGAACTATATACAGCCCACAGTAGTATACAGCACAGAGCACAGCCCACAGAGAACTATATACAGCCCACAGCAGTATACAGCACAGAGCACAGCCCACAGAGAACTATATATAGCACAGAGCACGCAGTAGTATACAGCACAGAGCACAGCCCACAGAGAGCTATATACAGCCCACAGCAGTATACAGCACAGCCCACAGAGAACTATATACAGCCCACAGTAGTATACAGCACAGAGCACAGCCCACAGAGAGCTATATACAGCCCACAGTAGTATACAGCACAGAGCACAGCCCACAGCAGTATACAGCACAGAGCACAGCCCACAGAGAACTATATACAGCCCACAGTAGTATACAGCACAGAGCACAGCCCACAGAGAACTATATACAGCCCACAGCAGTATACAGCACAGAGCACAGCCCACAGAGAACTATATACAGCCCACAGCAGTATACAGCACAGAGCACAGCCCACAGAGAACTATATACAGCCCACAGCAGTATACAGCACAGAGCACAGCCCACAGAGAGCTATATACAGCCCACAGCAGTATACAGCACAGAGCACAGCCCACAGAGAACTATATACAGCCCACAGTAGTATACAGCACAGAGCACAGCCCACAGAGAGCTATATACAGCCCACAGCAGTATACAGCACAGAGCACAGCCCACAGAGAACTATATACAGCCCACAGCAGTATACAGCACAGAGCACAGCCCACAGAGAACTATATACAGCCCACAGCAGTATACAGCACAGAGCACAGCCCACAGAGAACTATATACAGCCCACAGTAGTATACAGCACAGAGCACAGCCCACAGAGAACTATATACAGCCCACAGCAGTATACAGCACAGAGCACAGCCCACAGAGAGCTATATACAGCCCACAGCAGTATACAGCACAGAGCACAGCCCACAGAGAACTATATACAGCCCACAGCAGTATACAGCACAGAGCACAGCCCACAGAGAGCTGTATACAGCCCACAGCAGTATACAGCACAGAGCACAGCCCACAGAGAACTATATACAGCCCACAGTAGTATACAGCACAGAGCACAGCCCACAGAGAACTATATATAGCACACAGTAGTATACAGCACAGAGCACAGCCCACAGAGAACTATATATAGCACAGAGCACACAGTAGTATACAGCACAGAGCACAGCCCACAGAGAGCTATATACAGCCCACAGCAGTATACAGCACAGAGCACAGCCCACAGAGAACTATATACAGCCCACAGTAGTATACAGCACAGAGCACAGCCCACAGAGAACTATATACAGCCCACAGCAGTATACAGCACAGAGCACAGCCCACAGAGAACTATATATAGCACAGAGCACGCAGTAGTATACAGCACAGAGCACAGCCCACAGAGAGCTATATACAGCCCACAGCAGTATACAGCACAGCCCACAGAGAGCTATATACAGCCCACAGCAGTATACAGCACAGAGCACAGCCCACAGAGAACTATATACAGCCCACAGCAGTATACAGCACAGAGCACAGCCCACAGAGAACTATATACAGCCCACATCTCTTCTCTTCCTCCCCTCACCTCCTCCGAGAATGGCCCCACAGTCCAGAAAAAAAAAAAAACTCTCCTCACCTCTCCTCGTGCCCAGCGTTGCTTCCTGGTTCCTGCTCCTGTCTCAGCAGCTGCAGTCTGCCCGGGACACAGCAGGTGCGCGATGATATGACGTCATCGCGCACCCGCAGTGTCAGAGGCAGAGCGGGGAATGATGGGAGAGGAGCGTCTGCAGACGCTCTCTCCTCCATCATTGCATTCAACTGTACCGGCGTCTATACGCCGGTATAGTTGAATGCGACGGCGGGGGCGGCGGATTGAGCGGCCCACCACTGGCACCGGCCCTTCTGGCATTTGCCAGAAGTGCCCTATGGCCAGTCCGGCCCTGATTTTCATTAATATTAATCCTCTCCAATACATTACATTTAGTGTTGAGCATTCCGATACCCCAAGTATCGGGTATCGGCCGATATTTGCTGTATCGGAATTCCGATACCGAGATCCGATACTTTTGTGATATCGGGAATCGGTATCGGGATCGATATTAATGTGTAAAATAAAGAATAAAAATAAAAAATATTGATATACTCACCTCTCCGACGCAGCCTGGACCTTACCGATGTGGCTCACGCGACCAATCACAGGCCGTGACGTCATCTAAGGTCTTTCAAGCGCTCATTCTTAGGAACGGAAGCTGCCGGTTACATCGGTAAGGTCCAGGCTGCGTCGGAGAGGTGAGTATATCAATATTTTTTATTTTTATTCTTTATTTTACACATTAATATGGATCCCTGGGCCTGAAGGAGAGTTTCCTCTCCTTCAGAACCTGGGAACCATACAGGATACCTTCCGATACTTGGTGTCCCATTGACTTGTATTGGTATCGGGTATCGGTATCGGCGATATCCGATACTATCCGATACCGATACTTTCAAGTATCGGACGGTATCGCTCAACACTAATTACATTACATTGTCAAAATGTCCATTGCAGTGATCGGCTTTAGCCTGAATGTCTTCAGACGTCTCCCATCATCTATTTTTCCACTTTCGCTGTCTCTTGCACCACCTACTTGCACTCCACACTATCTTTCTTCACAACCATCATCACTGGTTTCCTCTTCCCTTATCCTTGCCTCTGTGATATGTCCTTTACTCTCTCATCCCTTCTTTTTGGTTGTCCATTCTTCCTCTGCCTCCCAATGGCTCAGTCAATTTATTTACCTTCTTCCCCTTTTCTATTAACAATGTAGAGCCCCCATCCAACACTTCCCCAATCTGCTGCTCTCTTTTTTCCTATTTTCACCTCATTTCTCTGTTGATTTTATTTGTTTCTTTCCTATTGCACTCTTCTCTGTTTCTTTCACAATTCCTCATTATTTCTTTTTCTATTACAACTACAATCATATCATTAGTCATTCCCATGGTCCTGGCCTTCCTCTCCCTTCACCCGCTCTCCACTCCTCCCTCTTTATTAAATTTACTTGTGGGCATTTTCTTCAGTTTCAGTCACAACTTCAGCCTTTTCAAACTCCCTGCACTTGAACACTTACTATGCAATTGTTTTTTTAATTTGAAAAAGGCTTGGCATTGACCAATGACATTACCCTCCTAGACCAATTTAAGGCTCCATGATGCACACACCTGTGTTATGGGATTCAGTTTCTAGACCTTTATGGTGTGCGCCTCCTTCAGTCCATCTAGTGCTTCACTTGCTTCCATCCCTACTGGGTTACACTTCATCTGTCCAGCTACTGAGATTCCTGAGTGTGGGACAGCAAACTGCACGTAGTTGCTGACTGTTGTGTCTGTGCAACTGCAGGTTGTGGGCAGGAGGCATCAGCACCTGCTTCATGGACAGCAGATTGGGAAGTCTGTAACACAGGGGAAGGGGCATTGGTTTCACCATCAGACACAGATTTTATACCCAGGTGTTCCGCCCACCAACTGGGGTGCTTGGCTGCCATGTACTTTTGAATGCTGATGGAGCTCTGGTTGGCAGTGTTCTTGCCTCTTCTTAAACTTTGTTTGGCAGATGATGCAAATTACAGTTGTTTTGTCTGAAGGAATTTCAGAAAAAAACTGCCATACAGGCGAACAAAGCATCCTTGGTATTTTATCTAGCTGACTGCAGGGGGGCTCAATGGAACAGTTGATAGAGTTATCCCTCAAACCACTACCTCCTCTTGCCTGTTGTTGTGCTATGGACCAATCCCTGTCTGCACTGCTGTGCTCGCTAGGCATGCCACTGTGCCAGGCTGGATCAGTGGCCTCATGTCATCTTCCAATTCCTCAATCTGATCCTCCTTCTGAGTTGCAATTTTAGGCTGACGTGATGGCAACTGTGCGTCATCAATGTCCTCCACTTCTTCAGACATGAATTGACCTTCCCATACGTGGCTTTCTCCTGGCTGTGGGTGCTCAAATGTTTGGGTATCACTGCACTCCACCTCCTCATGACCCTCTTCAATGGTGCATGTTGAGAGGCCTGACAAAGTACAAGTTAACATAAACAGTTCCTCAGAGTGGCCAGCATTGGGGGTCATATGTCTCTTGGGACTCTTGATAGTGGGAGGAAAGAGGACCAGGTTGAGGATTCAGAGATCCAGCCTCTTGGCTACTGAGACTGGACCATGTGGAAGACTTCGTGGTGCTGCTTGTCAACACACTGGAGCCTTTCTCTGCCATCCAATCCATAACATACTGGCAATTGTCTCGGTTTGTCAGTGGTGTAGAGCGTTGACCACAGTTTGACAGGAAGCTAGAACGAGATCCAGTCACCTTCTGATCTGTAACACGACCTTAGCGGGCACCACCACATCCACGTCCCTTAACATCACCCTTTCTCATATTGAATGCTTTATGCTTATGAAAAAAAATGTCATGGCTTTATTTTTGACAAGTACCCTCACAGAGATGTTATGTACAAATTTAATATATATAGCAATGTGTGGCAATTTTTTTCAGATATCACCTTTATTACACATGGCAACAGCAGACTCTAAAATTAGAGATAAATAGTCACGTTTGCCTATCTCTGCAGGCTTTGCACCAGTCGCACAACTCCTAGATAAAGATACGTTATTTATTAAACCAATAGAAAATGCATAATGACATGGCGGTGGACATGGTGGTGGTGGCGGGCAAAGCCCAAAATTCAAATGGACATGTTTGAAATGGCATTGTAAAGGGATGGGGAAAATGTATTCCACTATCTTGCTAACTATTTGGCATGAGGGAGGGACCTCACAAATGTAGGAGTGAGAGCTTTTCCAATTGACTTGCATTGGATTTGTTAGAAATTATTCATGCTGATTTTCCCGAATCTGAATATTTCACTATTTGATCATCACTAAAGTTCACACATCATTTTATATACTAACCCTTAGAAATTGACTTTTGGGGGCCAGAGATTGTGGCCTACAAGTCAGACTGAAGATGAAACTCAATTTGGACAATGGGAGGCTGAGTTAAAAAGAATTTGATTTGACTGTGCATCAGTTTTCTTTCTGTTTCTGAGTAACTGGGTAAAAGTCTTTTCATAGGCTTTTACAGATTGGGAGTAGATTGAGCTATGTCCACTTGCTTGTTTTTCTCCTAAATAAAAAATTTAAACGTTACATACTTATATATCATATTTTATAATAAGATGCCATGTGTAGTCATTATATGATTAGTATCCTGCATTTTGACTTGTTTTTCCTCTGCAGACTCTACCTCTACCTCTACATATTTGTAGTCAATTCTTGAGTTATTGGGTGGACTAACTGCTAGGATGTCTCATACATATCACACAGAGATCTGTCATAATTTCATCACTCACAGGGACCTAAGAATGGCGTGAGTGACAGCTCAGATGCCATATAGAATCAGGGGTGTGCGGGGCTGTCAGTGCAGTGAATGACAGCTCAATCGTCTAATCTGAGGCAGGGGCAATGTTTATTTGTTAATGATAGGACAAAGGAAAAATCCACATAGTATAAACCCAAATTAAAATAGCCATTAGTCATTATTAGGACTCTTGCTCATAACTAGTGTTGAGTAGGGTTGAGCGACTTTCATTTTTTAAAGATCGAGTCGGGTTTTGTGAAACCCGACTTTGTCCAGAGTCGAGTCGAGTGCAGTCGGCCGATTATCACTAAAAGTCGGGGATCGACCGAAACACAAAACCCAATGCAAGTCAATGGGGAAGCATAGTCGACAGTGAGTAGAGGCCAGGAAAACACCTACAGTGCCCATTTTAATGCCAAAAACATCCATTCTTGTTTCTGAAGCTTGTCAATCTTAATTAACTTTATAATAATAGTTGGGCATTGGAAATTGGGGGTCATTTGGCAAAAGTTGTGGGGGGTAGGGCTGGTTCAAGGTTTTAGTGGGCCCAGGAATCGTGGACTACGTCACGGCGGTGGAGCAGGGAGAGGTAAGTATTTCAACGTTGCAAGTGCTGTGATCCTGAGCAAGCAGGGGGGGCCACTCGTTCGCATTGGCACTGGCACAGGGCCCCTCAAAGTACAGCGGTGTGGTTGCATGGCGGGGGCGCCTCCCACCAGCAGCGACACTTTTGCGTACTCTGAGGGGCCCTGTGCCAGTGACGTCGCCAACGAGTATGCCCCCCCACCTGATGAAGGAACCTGCACTTTCATCTGCACCTTCCTCTTTGTCCCTGTGTAAGGTGGTATAACATGCGGGAAGGGGAACCTTACTTTCAGCAGGGTCAGATTCTGGCTGTGTAGAGTGCAAGGGGAATGTAGTGGTCTAGGTCAATGTACCAGCAGACTCATCTAGCAGTGGCTGGGCAATGGGCAGGATGAGGAGGAAACAGATATAAGGCCAAAGAATAAAGTAGGCTAAATGCAGTTCAAAATTGGTAACAGGACTAAACAGGCGGCATTGCTTTGTTCAGTGGAGTAGCAAACCCAGGAGCAGCAGACACTGTTTTAAAGGCCCAAACACACTAATAGGCCAAATGCAGTTTAATATCTGATACTTTAGGCCAAAAGCCTAAAGACTGAAGCTCAGCTTTATACAGTGGAGGACAACACCAGGGAGGGGCAGACACCGTTAGTAGGCCCTAACCACCAAGTTTTTTAAAAAACAGCACTTAATGAGAGCCAGAAGGTTGAAGCTCAGCTTTATACAGTGGAGGTCAACACCAGGGAGGGGCAGACACCGTTAATAGGCCGTAACCAAAGTTGAAGGCCAAATGCAGTTTAATATCTGATACTATAGGCCGAAAGCCAGAAGGTTGAAGCTCAGCTTTATTCAGTTGAGGGCAAACACCAGGGAGGGGCAGACACCGTTAGTAGGCTGTAACCACCAAGTTTTTTAAAAAACAGCACTTAATGAGAGCCAGAAGGTTGAAGCTCAGCTTTATTCAGTTGAGGACAAACACCAGGGAGGGGCAGACACCGTTAGTAGGCCCTTACCACCAAGTTTTTAAAAAACAGCACTTAATGAGAGCCAGAAGGTTGAAGCACAGCTTTATTCAGTTGAGGGCAAACACCAGGGAGGGGCAGACACCGTTAGTAGGTCGTAACCAAAGTTGAAGGCCAAATGCAGTTTAATTTCTGATACTATAGGCCGAAAGCCAGAAGGTTGAAGCTCCGATTTAGACAGTGGAGGACAATTTGAATTAGGGACTGCAGACAGACTTAGTAGGCTGTCCCCTGTGGACCATGCATCCACCACATTAACCCATTGTGCCGTAATGGACACGTAATCTTCCGTGGCCATGCCTACAGGTCCATGCGTCTGTTGTCAGGTGCACCTTTGTATTCACAGATTGCCAGAGTGCATGGACAATGCGGTCTTTTACATGCTGGTGGAGGGTTGGGATGGCTTTTCTCGCAAAAGAAGTGTCGACTGGTTAGCTTGTAGCGTGGTACAGCGTAGTCCATCATGGCCTTATTAATAGTAAATACAATATATAACTAGGCTCTATGAACTTTTAAATAGGTTCCAGGGGTACATGGGCAGCATTGGTGTGGTCAGTGGAGGAGTATTGCAAGAAGGGACAGCAGACAGGCTAACGAAGGCCTAACATAACAAACAATAGGCTCATGGCAGTTTTAAATCGGTTACATGGATACACTGGCAGCATTGTGGTCAGTGGAGGAGTATTGCAAGGAGTGTCTGACACAGTTAGTACTCCCAAAAAATAAATAGATGTTAATGTCTCGCAAAACAACAATAAATTAAAAAAGGGTGGCATGCTTAGGTACAGGGGTGGGCTCATCTGCAGTGTTTATGACAAAGTAATTTGGCAGTAAATTACTATTTACTGGTGTCAATATAGGACACTGACCCAGACTACTTTAACTAGCATCATCGATGTCAACAAATTGGTATTGTTTGTCAGGGCCAGGCATTGAATGATGTCAGCGCATAGACTAAACATTGGTGGAGCTGTGCGAGATAATTTTGAACGTGGTAGAGCACAGTTTGAGCTGGGGGGGGGAACTCTCTTGTGGCCAGCGGTACCGCCTCAGGGCCCCTCATGTTACAACGGTGTGTCTGACGTTGGGTGCGCACCACCACCGCCAGAGACACTACATTGTACTATGAGGGACCCAGTGGCAGTGCCGTCGACCAAAAGGGTGCACACCCACCTCTTCAGACAAACAGCACTGTAACGGGTGCTTGCGCCAAGTGGCGAGACCACGGCCCCGTGGGGGGAGTTTTCCCATTGGGGAGGTGTAAACATGTCGTATGCTGGACAAACAGCTGCTGCAAATTAAGAGATTGGAACACTCAGTAAGACCAGTCCACAAGCAAGCAATTTTTATAGGAAAGCTAGGTGTCAGCCGGGAAAGGTGGGGCAAAATAATTTGAAATCCAGGAGTGGTTCCTTTTAATGAAGGTGAGATCATCCACATTTTGGGTAGCCAGACGAGTCCTTTTTTCGGTTAATATTGAACCAGCAGCACTGAATACTCTTTCTGATAGCACACTAGCTGCTGGGCAAGCAAGCTCCTGCAATGCATATTCTGCCAATTCAGGCCAGGTGTCTAATTTGGATGCCCAGTAATCAAATGGGAATGATGGTTGAGGGAGAACATTGATAAGGGATGAAAAATAGTTAGTAACCATACTGGACAAATGTTGTCTCCTGTCACTTTGAATAGATGCTGCAGTACCTGTCCTGTCTGCGGTCATTGCGAAATCACTCCACAACCTGGTCAGAAAACCCCTCTGTCCAACGCCACTTCTGATCTGTGCACCTCTAACACCTCTGCCATGTAGCCCCCTGCAGCTTGTGTGAGAACCATCACCGGCGCTGTGTGCTGGGAATGCCTGAATCAAACGGTCTACAAGAGTAGCTTGTTTGGTTGCTAATATTTGTTCGAGGTTCTCATGTGGCATAATATTTTGTAATTTGCCTTTATAGCGAGGGTCAAGGATGCAGGCCAACCAGTAATCATCATCGCTCATCATTTTTATAATGCGTGTGTCCCTTTTGAGGATACGTAAGGCATAATCCGCCATGTGGGCCAAAGTTCCAGTTGTCAAATCTGCGGTTGTGCTGGTTGGAGGGGCAGTTACAGGCAAATCTACGTCACTTGTCTCCCTTAAAAAAACAGAACCCGGCCTTGCAATGCTACTAATTTCTGTTGGCCCAGGAGAAGCTTCCTCATTCAAAAAGTACTCATCCCCATCATCCTCCTCATCCTCCTCCTCCTCTTCGCCCGCTACCGCGTCCTCTACACGGCCCTGACCAGACAATGGCTGACTGTCATCAAGGCTTTCCTCTTCCTCGGCTGCAGACGCCTGCTCCTTTATGTGCGTCAAACTTTGCATCAGCAGACGCATTAGGGGGATGCTCATGCTAATTATGGCGTTGTCTGCACTAACCAGCCGTGTGCATTCCTCAAAACACTGAAGGACTTGACACAGGTCTTGTAGCTTCGACCACTGCACACCTGACAACTCCATGTCTGCCATCCAACTGCCTGCCCGTGTATGTGTATCCTCCCACAAAAACATAACAGCACGCCTCTGTTCGCACAGTCTCTGAAGCATGTGCAGTGTGGAGTTCCACCTTGTTGCAATGTCGATGATTAGGCGATGCTGGGGAAGGTTCAAAGACCGCTGATAGTTCTGCATACGGCTGGAGTGTACGGGCGAACGGTGGATATGCGAGCAAAGTCTGCGCACTTTGAGGAGCAGGTCGGGTAACCCCGGGTAACTTTTCAGGAAGCACTGCACCACCAGGTTTAAGGTGTAAGCCAGGCAAGGAATGTGTTTCAGTTGGGAAAGGGCTATGGCAGCCATGAAATTCCTTCCGTTATCACTCACTACCTTGCCTGCCTCAAGATGTACAGTGCCCAGCCATGACTGAGTTTCATTCTGCAAGAACTCGGACAGAACTTCCGCGGTGTGTCTGTTGTCACCCAAACACTTCATTGCCAATACAGCCTGCTGACGCTTGCCACTAGCTGTCCCATAATGGCACACCTGGTGTGCAACAGTGGCAGCTGCGGATGGAGTGGATGTGCGACTGCGGTCTGTGGACGAGCTCTCGCCTCTGCATGAGGAGGAGGAAGAGGAGGAGGGAGGCGAACGCCTACAGCCAACTCTTTCCTTGACCGTGGGCTAGGCAGAACTGTCCCAATATTGCTGTCCCCTGTGGAGCCTGCATCCACCACATTCACCCAGTGTGCCGTGATGGACACGTAACGTCCCTGGCCATGCCTACTGGTCCATGCATCTGTTGTCAGGTGCACCTTTGTAGTCACAGACTGCCTGAGTGCATGGACGATGCGGTCTTTAACATGCTGTTGGAGGGCTGGGATGGCTTTTCTAGAAAAGAAGTGCCGACTGGGTAGCTCGTAGCGTGGTACAGCGTAGTCCATCAGCGCTTTGAAAGCTTCGCTTTCAACTAACCGGTAGGGCATCATCTCTAATGAGATTAGTCTAGCAATGTGGGAGTTCAAACCCTGTGTACGCGGATGCGAGGATGAGTACTGTTATGACCCCAATGGCGAGGGTCTCAGAGAAACAAGTAAGTCTGCGACGTACAAAAATCCAGCTCATAGGGCAGTGGTAACTGGGTTGACCATATATCTACTCCTAACGCCAACACTAGCAGTAGCCGGGGAACATGCCTACGGTGGTCGCTAGATGTCTCGCGCCAGCCGGAGGACTAACTACCCCTAGAAGAGGAAAACAAAGACCTCTCTTGCCTCCAGAGAATAGACCCCAAAAGTAGGATAGTAGCCCCCCACAAATAATAACGGTGAGGTAAGAGGAAATGACAAACACAGAGATGAACTAGATTTTAGCAAAGAGAGGCCCACTTACTAATAGCAGAATGTAGTAAGATAACTTATATGGTCAACAAAAACCCTATCAAAATCCACGCTGGAGATTCAAGAACCCCCGAACCGTCTAACGGCCCGGGGGGAGAACACCAGCCACCCTAGAGCTTCCAGCAAGGTCAGGAAACAGATATATATACAAGCTGGACAAAAATGCAAACCAAAACAAATAGCAAAAAGCAAGAAAGCAGACTTAGCTTAATCAAGCAGGAACCAGGATCAGTAGACAAGAGCACTACAGATTAGCTCTGATATAGCAACACCCCTGACCTAACGACCCAGGTGAGCATACAAGGGATGAATGACATACCCAGAGTCAAATCACTAGTAGCCACTAGAGGGAGCCAAAAGGTAAATTCACAACAGTACCCCCCCCTTAGTGAGGGGTCACCGAACCCTCACCAAGACCACCAGGGCGATCAGTATGAGCGGCGTGAAAGGCACGAACTTAATCGGCCGCATGCACATCAGAGGCGACCACCCAGGAATTATCCTCCTGACCATAGCCCTTCCACTTGACCAGATATTGAAGCCTCCGCCTGGAGAGACGAGAATCTAAGATCTTCTCCACCACGTACTCCAACTCGCCCTCAACCAACACCGGAGTAGGAGGCTCAGCAGAAGGAACCACAGGCACAACGTACCGCCGCAACAAGGACCTATGAAATACGTTGTGGATGGCAAACGACACCGGAAGATCCAGGCGAAAGGATACAGGATTAATGATTTCCAATATCTTGTAAGGACCAATGAAGCGAGGCTTAAATTTGGGAGAGGAGACCTTCATAGGAACAAATCGAGAAGACAGCCATACCAAATCCCCAACGCGAAGTCGGGGACCCACACCGTGGCGGCGGTTGGCAAAACGCTGAGCCTTCTCCTGTGACAACTTCAAGTTGTCCACCACATGCCCCCAGATCCGCTGCAACCTATCCACCACGGAATCCACCCCAGGACAGTCAGAAGGCTCCACATGTCCCGAGGAAAAACGAGGATGGAAACCAGAGTTGCAGAAAAATGGCGAAACCAAGGTGGCGGAACTAGCCCGATTATTAAGGGCAAATTCAGCCAACGGCAAGAAGGTCACCCAATCATCCTGATCAGAAGAGACAAAACACCTCAAATAAGCCTCCAGAGTCTGATTAGTTCGCTCCGTTTGTCCATTAGTCTGGGGATGGAAAACGGATGAAAACGACAACTCAATGCCCATCCTACCACAAAAGGATCGCCAGAACCTGGAAACAAACTGGGATCCTCTGTCCGACACAATATTCTCAGGAATGCCGTGCAAACGAACCACGTTCTGGAAGAACACAGGAACCAGATCAGAAGAGAAGGGCAGCTTAGGCAAAGGAACCAAATGGACCATCTTGGAGAAACGATCACATATCACCCAGATGACAGACATGCCCTGAGACACCGGAAGATCAGAAATGAAATCCATAGAGATGTGTGTCCAAGGTCTCTTCGGGACAGGCAAGGGCAAGAGCAACCCGCTGGCACGAGAGCAGCAAGGCTTAGCTCGAGCACAAGTACCACAGGACTGTACAAATGACCGCACATCCCTTGACAAGGAAGGCCACCAAAAGGACCTGGCCACCAGATCTCTGGTGCCAAAAATTCCCGGGTGCCCTGCCAACACCGAGGAATGAACCTCGGAAATGACTCTGCTGGTCCATCTAGCAGGCACAAACAATCTGTCAGGTGGACAAGAGTCAGGCCTACCAGCCTGAAATCTCTGCAACACACGTCGCAGATCTGGAGAAATAGCAGACACGATAACTCCTTCCTTAAGAATACCCACAGGTTCAGCGACTCCAGGAGCATCAGGCACAAAGCTCCTAGACAGAGCATCGGCCTTCACATTCTTAGAACCTGGTAAATACGAGACCACAAAGTCAAAACGGGAGAAAAACAATGACCAGCGGGCCTGTCTAGGATTCAGGCGTTTAGCAGACTCGAGATACATCAGATTTTTGTGGTCAGTCAAGACCACCACACGATGCTTAGCACCCTCGAGCCAATGACGCCACTCCTCAAATGCCCACTTCATGGCCAACAACTCCCGATTGCCCACATCATAATTTCGCTCTGCCGGCGAAAACTTCCTAGAGAAAAAGCACAAGGTCTCATAGTAGAGCAACCAGGGCCTCTCTGCGACAAAACGGCCCCTGCCCCAATCTCCGAAGCATCCACCTCAACCTGAAAGGGAAGTGAGATGTCAGGCTGGCACAAAACAGGCGCCGAAGTAAACCGGTGTTTTAACTCCTGGAAAGCCTCCACGGCAGCAGGAGCCCAGTTAGCTACATCAGAGCCTTTCTTGGTCATATCCGTCAGCGGTTTAACAACGCTAGAGAAATTTGCGATAAAACGACGGTAGAAGTTAGCAAAACCCAAGAACTTCTGAAGACTCTTAACTGACGAGGGTTGAGTCCAATCATGAATAGCTCGGACCTTGACTGGATCCATCTCCACAGCAGAAGGGGAAAAAATGAACCCCAAAAAGGGAACCTTCTGTACACCAAAGAGACACTTTGAGCCTTTTACAAACAAATAATTTTCACGCAGAATCTCAAAAACCATCCTGACCTGCTCCACATGCGAGTCCCAATCATCAGAAAAAACCAGAATATCATCCAGATAAACAATCAAAAATTTATCCAGATACTTCCGGAAAATGTCATGCATGAAGGACTGAAAAACTGAAGGTGCATTAGAGAGACCGAAAGGCATCACCAAGTACTCAAAATGACCTTCGGGCGTATTGAATGCGGTTTTCCATTCATCGCCCTGCCTAATGCGCACAAGGTTGTACGCACCACGAAGGTCTATCTTGGTGAACCACTTGGCACCTTTAATCCGGGCAAACAAATCTGACAACAGCGGCAAAGGATACTGAAATTTGACAGTGATCTTATTTAAAAGCCGATAGTCAATACAAGGCCTCAAAGATCCGTCCTTTTTGGCCACAAAAAAGAATCCCGCATCAAGAGGGGAAGAAGAAGGACGGATATGCCCCTTCTCAAGAGACTCCTTGATATATGAACGCATCGCGGTATGTTCAGGTACCGACAGATTAAACAGTCTCCCCTTAGGAAACTTACTGCCAGGAATCAAATCTATTGCACAGTCACATTCCCTATGAGGAGGCAGTGCACTGGACTTAGACTCGCTGAAGACATCCTGGTAATCAGACAAATACGCCGGAACTTCCGAAGGCGTAGAAGAAGCAATAGACAAGGGCAGGGAATCTCCATGAATTCCATGGCAGCCCCAACTTGACACTGACATAGCCTTCCAGTCCAAGACTGGATTATGGGTCTGTAACCATGGCAAACCCAAAACAACCAAATCATGCATTTTATGCAGAACAAGAAAACGTATTACCTCCCGATGTTCGGGAGTCATGCACATGGTAACCTGTGTCCAAAACTGCGGTTTATTTTTTGCCAATGGCGTAGAATCAATACCCCTAAGAGGGATAGGATTTTCCAATGGCTCAAGAACAAATCCGCAGCGCTTGGCAAATGACAGATCCATAAGGCTCAGGGCAGCACCCGAGTCCACAAACGCCATGACAGGATACGATGACAGTGAGCAAATCAAAGTTACAGATAGAATAAATTTAGGTTGCAAATTACCAATGGCGACCGGACTAACAACCTTAGTAAGACGTTTAGAGCATGCTGAGATAACATGTGTAGAATCACCACAGTAGTAACACAAGCCATTCTGGCGTCTATGAATTTTCCGCTCATTTCTAGTCAGGATTCTATCACTATGCATTAAATCAGGTGTCTGTTCAGACAACACCATGAGGGAATTAGCGGTTTTGCGCTCCCGCAACCGCTGGTCGATTTGAATAGCCAGGGCCATAGAATCATTCAGACCTGTGGGAATGGGAAAACCCACCATCACATTCTTAATGGCTTCAGAAAGGCCATTTCTAAAATTAGCAGCCAATGCACACTCATTCCACTGGGTCAGCACGGACCATTTCCGAAATTTTTGGCAATACACTTCAGCCTCGTCCTGGCCCTGAGACATAGCCAGCAAGGCCTTTTCTGCCTGAATCTCAAGATTGGGTTCCTCATAAAGCAAACCGAGCGCCAGAAAAAACGCATCAATGTCAGCCAATGCCGGATCTCCTGGCGCCAGCGAGAAGGCCCAATCCTGAGGGTCGCCCCGTAAAAAAGAAATAACAATTTTTACTTGCTGAGCGGAGTCTCCAGATGAACAGGGTTTCAGGGACAAAAACAATTTACAATTATTCCTGAAATTTCTAAATTTAAATCGGTCTCCGGAAAACGGTTCAGGAATCGGTATCTTAGGTTCTGACATAGGACTTCTGATAACATAATCTTGTATGCCCTGCACACGAGCAGCAAGCTGGTCCACACTTGTAATCAAGGTCTGGACATTCATGTCTGCAGCAAACACAAGCCACTCAGAGGTAAAGGGGAAAAGAAAAAAAAATGAGAGAGAGAAAAAAAAACTCAGAACTTTCTTTCTTATAATCCTGATTCTGCAATGCATTTAACATTTAATACTGGCCTGGCAAACTGTTATGACCCCAATGGCGAGGGTCTCAGAGAAACAAGTAAGTCTGCGACGTACAAAAATCCAGCTCATAGGGCAGTGGTAACTGGGTTGACCATATATCTACTCCTAACGCCAACACTAGCAGTAGCCGGGGAACATGCCTACGTTGGTCGCTAGATGTCTCGCGCCAGCCGGAGGACTAACTACCCTTAGAAGAGGAAAACAAAGACCTCTCTTGCCTCCAGAGAATAGACCCCAAAAGTAGGATAGTAGCCCCCCACAAATAATAACGGTGAGGTAAGAGGAAATGACAAACACAGAGATGAACTAGATTTTAGCAAAGAGAGGCCCACTTACTAATAGCAGAATGTAGTAAGATAACTTATATGGTCAACAAAAACCCTATCAAAATCCACGCTGGAGATTCAAGAACCCCCGAACCGTCTAACGGCCCGGGGGGAGAACACCAGCCACCCTAGAGCTTCCAGCAAGGTCAGGAAACAGATATATATACAAGCTGGACAAAAATGCAAACCAAAACAAATAGCAAAAAGCAAGAAAGCAGACTTAGCTTAATCAAGCAGGAACCAGGATCAGTAGACAAGAGCACTACAGATTAGCTCTGATATAGCAACACCCATGACCTAACGACCCAGGTGAGCATACAAGGGATGAATGACATACCCAGAGTCAAATCACTAGTAGCCACTAGAGGGAGCCAAAAGGTAAATTCACAACAGAGTACTTCCTTTTCCTAACAAGAGTCTCATGTAGGGTGAGCTGGACTGGAGAGCTGGAGATCGTGGAACTAGCGGTGGTGCCGGTGGACATGGGTGACTGAGAGAGGGTTGGAGATGGTATTCTTGCCGGTGCCCTACATGCGGTGTTTCCTGCTGCAAACCTGGTGATTCCCTGACTGCTTTGGCCTGGCGACGAAAGCTGCACAGATACTGCAGGTGGTGCGGGAAATGGTGGGTTGACAGTGAGGGAAGGGATGTAGCGTTGCTGACTAGCTTCATTGGCTGAGGGTGCTGCAACCTTTAGGGACGTTTGGTAGATAGTCCAGGCTTGCAAATGCATGGTGGATAAGTGTCTATGCATGCAACTTGTATTTAGACTTTTAAGATTCAGACCTCTGCTTAAGGTAGTTGAACATTTTTGACAGATGACTTTGCGCTGATCATTTGGATGTTGTTTAAAAAAATGCCAGACTGCACTCTTTCTACTATTGGATACCTTTTCAGGCATTGCAGACTGAGCTTCTTTAACCGGATGGCCACGCTGTCCTCCAACTGCTTTTGGTTTTGCCACGCGTTTTTTGCCACATACGGGCCCGGCAGATGGAACCTGTTGTGATGTTGATGCCTGCTGCGGCTCCTCCTTCTCCGCTTCAGAATTACTGCCGCCTGCACCCTGTTCCCCCAATGGCTGCCAATCGGGGTCAACAACTGGGTCATCTATGACCTCCTCTTCTATGTCGTGTGCAACTTCGTCTGTGTCACCGTGTAAGCCGGTGGTATTGCGTTCGTGACGGGGCACCATAGTCTCCGCTGGGTTTGATTCTGCCTCAGTACACTGCGAGGGCAATGTTCTGGTCTGAGTCAAAGGAACAGCATAGTAATCTGGCTGTGGCTGTGCATCTGTGCACTCCATGTCCGATTCAACTTCGAATGGGCATGGCCTGTTAACTGTTTCACTGTCTAACCCAGGAACGGTATGTGTAAAGAGCTCCATGGAGTAACCTGTTCTGTCGACTGACGCATCCTTCACTGTTGTTCTGGGTGAAGGACACAAGGAAGCGACTTGTTCCTGACCGGGAGCATCCACTGACGATGCACTGCTCTGACATTTGGCACTTTCCGAGAAGGAGGCGAAAGAGCTAGAGGCAGAGTCAGCAATGAAAGCCAATACTTGTTCCTCCTGCTCCGGCTTCAAAAGTGGTTTTCCTACTCCCAGAAAAGAGAGCGTTCGAGGCCTTGTGTAGCCAGACAACGAACCTGGCTCAACAACTCGAGACTTAGGTGCTGTACTGCTTTTACCACGACCACCTGATGCTCCACCACCACTACCATCATTACCAGCTGACAATGACCACCCACGGCCACAACCTCTTCCACTAGACTTCCTCATTGTTTGCAAAACGTAACCAAAGTAATGCTATTTGTTACAGTAAAACAACTTATAAGGTGAACTCAAACTTCTGTAGGATTTATATATACCCTTATAGATGCCAGACACTGAAAGGAAAATCAGGCCCAATGTTACACACTAGGTTTTCTGTGCCCCAATAATTTGAGACAGATGGCACACACAGGACCAGCACTCAAGCAGAAATGCCAATCTTAATCTCCCACTCTTATTTTTTTTTTAAAAGGGAGAATGTACCCAAAAATAAAAAAATGGCCAAGTATGACACAGTGGTTTTCGGTGGCACACAATGAGAGACAGATGCCACACACAGCAATGGCACGGAGGCAGACTTGCCAATACTTATCTCCCACTAATTTTTTTTTTTTGAAACGGGAGAATGTACCCAAAAATAAAAAAATGGCCAAGTATTACACAGTGGTATGTCGGTGGCACACAATGAGAGACAGATGCCACACACAGCAATGGCACGGAGGCAGACTTGGCAATATTTATCTCCCACTAATTTTTTTTGTTGAAAAGGGAGAATGTACCCCCCCCCAAAAAAAATGGCCAAGTATTACACAGTGGTTTTCGGTGGCACACAATGAGAGACAGATGCCACACACAGCAATGGCACGGAGGCAGACTTGCCAATACTTATCTCCCACTAATTATTTTTTTTGAAAAGGGAGAATGTACCCAAAAATAAAAAAATAGCCAAGTATTACACAGTGGTTTTCGGTGCCACACAATGAGAGACAGATGCCACACACAGCAATGGCACGGAGGCAGACTTGGCAATATTTATCTCCCACTAATTTTTTTTTTTTGAAAAGGGAGAATGTACCCCCCAAAAAAAAATGGCCAAGTATTACACAGTGGTTTTCGGTGCCACACAATGAGAGACAGATGCCACCCACAGCAATGGCACGGAGGTAGACTTGCCAATACTTATCTCCCACTAATTATTTTTTTTTGAAAAGGGAGAATGTACCCAAAAATAAAAAAATGGCCAAGTATTACACAGTGGTTTTCGGTGGCATACAATGAGAGACAGATGCCACACACAGCAATGGCACGGAGGCAGACTTGGCAATATTTATCTCCCACTATTTTTTTTTTTTGAAAAGGGAGAATGTACCCCCCCCAAAAAAATGGCCAAGTATTACACAGTGGTTTTCGGTGCCACACAATGAGAGACAGATGCCACCCACAGCAAGGGCACGGAGGCAGACTTGCCAATACTTATCTCCCACTAATTATTTTTTTTTGAAAAGGGAGAATGTACCCAAAAATAAAAAAATGGCCAAGTATTACACAGTGGTTTTCGGTGGCACACAATGAGAGACAGATGCCACACACAGCAATGGCACGGAGGCAGACTTGGCAATATTTATCTCCCACTATTTTTTTTTTTGGAAAAGGGAGAATGTACCCGCCCAAAAAAAAATGGCCAAGTATTACACAGTGGTTTTCGGTGGCACACAATGAGAGACAGATGCCACACACAGCAATGGCACGGAGGCAGACTTGCCAATATTTATCTCCCACTAATTTTTTTTTTGAAAAGGGAGAATGTACCCAAAAATAAAAAATGGCCAAGTATTACATAGTGGTTTTCGGTGGCACACAATGAGAGACAGATGCCACACACAGCAATGGCACGGAGGCAGACTTGCCAATATTTATCTCCCACTAATTTTTTTTTTTTTGAAAAGGGAGAATGTACCCCCCCAAAAAAATGGCCAAGTATTACACAGTGGTTTTCGGTGGCACACAATGAGAGACAGAGGCCACACACAGGACTGGCACAGAGGCAGAGTTGCCAATATTTATCTCCCACTAATTTTTTTTTTGAAAAGGGAGAATGTACCCAAAAATAAAAAAATGGCCAAGTATTACACAGTGGTTTTCGGTGGCACACAATGAGAGACAGATGCCACACACAGGACTGGCACAGAGGCAGAGTTGCCAATATTTATCTCCCACTAATTATTTTTTGTTGAAAAGGGAGAATGTACCCCCCCAAAAAAAAATGGCCAAGTATTACACAGTGGTTTTCGGTGCCACACAATGAGAGACAGATGCCACCCACAGCAATGGCACGGAGGTAGACTTGCCAATACTTATCTCCCACTAATTATTTTTTTTTGAAAAGGGAGAATGTACCCCCCCAAAAAAATGGCCAAGTATTACACAGTGGATTTCGGTGGCACACAATGAGAGACAGATGCCACACACAGCAATGGCATGGAGGCAGACTTGCCAATATTTATCTCCCACTAATTATTTTTTTTGAAAAGGGAGAATGTACAAAAAAAAAAAAAAAAAAAATGGCCAAGTATTACACAGTGGTTTTCGGTGCCACACAATGAGAGACAGATGCCACACACAGCAATGGCACGGAGGCAGACTTGCCAATATTTATCTCCCTGCAGTTATCTCAGAAAAGTATGGCAGGCAGCTATAAAAAGGACGGCTGCACACAAAAGTGTGGACAAACACACAAGATAGCTGTGCAGAAAGGAAGGAAAAACAGGATTTGTGTTTTGAAAAAAGCAGTTGGTTTGCACTACGGCGTACACACAGGCACAGCAACGCAGCTATCAGGGTCAGGGAGCCTTCTAGTGCAGCCCAGTGAGCTACAGCGCTGAGGAAAAAAAAATGTAGCTTCCACTGTCCCTGCAAACAAAAGGTGGTGTTGGACAGTGGAAATCGCTACAGCACAAGCGGTTTGTAGCTTTATGTACCCTGCCTATCACTATCCCTGCTTCCGAAGAAGCTGCAGCAACCTCTCCCTACGCTCAGATCAGCAGCAGTAAGATGGCGGTCGGCGGGAACGCCCCTTTATAGCCCCTGTGACGCCGCAGAAAGCAAGCCAATCACTGCAATGCCCTTCTCTAAGATGGTGGGGACTGAGATCTATGTCATCACGCTGCCCACACTCTGCGTCCACCTTCATTGGCTGAGAAATGGCGCTTTTAGCGTCATTGAAACGCGACTTTGGCGCGAAAGTCGCGTACCGCATGGCAGACCCCACACAGGGATATTTTTCGGGTATCGACCGATACTATCCGATACCGATACTTTCAAGTATCGGAAGGTATCGCTCAACAGTACTCATAACACTTGCCTTGTGCATCTTTCATCCGATAAGTTCAGAAGACAGATGGGAGCAGAAAATGTGACTCATATGTAAAGATTGAAAGAAGCAAATCTCTGTGATAAGAAATATTACATATTATTATATTTTACATTTGTTTGTACCATTGCTTTATGCAATGTTTTCTGATAGTGTAGCACCCATTTACATGTTATCGCGGAGGTGGAATGTTTACTACTAGAACTGGTTGGTATGAGCTGTCGGCTCTGCTCCCTGATCAGAAGAAAGAGGCTGTTCCCAGTAGATTTGTATCTGGATTCCCGGTGAAGCGCAGCAATTGTTTATTTAACATATTGAAAGCAGCTTTGTGTATGAATGGAGAACACAACAGAAAATAATTGGAAAATTATGCAAAAACAATCAAGCCAAGCATTTACGATGTAGCAATTTTTTTTATTTCATTACAACTGAGACATACTGTTAACCCCCTGGAAATACAGTTTATTTAGGACCTTCTGCTCTGAGCTTTTTTTTGCTCTCTGCATAAGAAAGAAATACCTTTTTGGACAACCTGGCTAATCTAATAGTATGGGCGTCAGTAATAGGCTGTAAGCCAGACACTGTGCATCACACGTACCTGTGTGACTGGCGTCCTATGCAAGCCTCATTGGTGTGCATTTTTTTCTAGGTAGCCACCCCTCCATGAATTGGTAGGTTTGTGAGTGGTTGCTCCATCAGTATTTTGCACCTGTGCTGCCCCTGCCTTTATCATGAGGGTCTGCTGCATCGTGCTAGTGTATTTATGATCTGACTTTGTGATGGTAAAGCTGTTTTTTTATGGTATTTTTTTAGCTTAGGTTCTTTATTGAGCTCCTTCACTACTAGGACAACCCCTTCTAGATCTGAATGTTTGCCCCTGTGAAAATGAAAACAGCTATAGTCACCTGCAGTGATGGCGCTGTTACCACAGTGTCGGCACTCGCGCTCCCAGGGGTCATGTGAGATTGTGGGGCACTTCGGCTATATCTGCACCCCTGATCCCTGGGCCCATTCTTGTCATGCTGGGGTTAACTCATTGCAGTCACTTGTGTGTGCCTGGTGTGCTCTCTATTCCCAGTATGGGACCCTCCCCTTCCATATAAAGCCGCTAGAACCTGGCTTCCTGTCTCTCTCCTCATCTGAAATCCGGAGCAGGTTCTACCACCCTCCCACCCTAGGTGTTTGCATAAATAAAAGGCACGGCTGTTTGATGGAGCCAAGTATCCTTTCGGGAGGTATGCTTAACGCTGTGACCGACTCCTGCCAAAAAAGAAAACTAAGTTTTGTTTACTGATGTTAAAAGAAAATTATAGAGTTTGAAGTTGATGGTTGTTACGTCAGTCATTGCATGGGAGCTTCTGGTGGTTGGTTCGGGTCTTGGCGGTCTGTTACATCATGTGAAGCCTGAACCCAATAAGAGCTGGTGTCACTGTCCCTGCCTTCGGACTTATAAGTAGGGATGAGCAGACCCTAGGAAGATCAGGTTCTTCTAACCAACCAAACTTTAGTCCAAAGTTCGGTTTGGGGTCTAGAAGTCTACCCAAACCCTATTGAAATCAATGAGGACCCAAACTTTGGAGCTGGAATATCTCTCTCTGAATTGTAAAATGGACTTCAAGGAGAATGTCACTCATCTCTATGTATAAGTAACCAAGAGCGGATGAGTTATCAACCTCAGCTCTCACTTCTTCTGGATTATGTATATGTCTCAAGGCAGGGACAGTGACACCAGCACTGATTGGGTGCAGGGCTCAGGTATCATAACAGCCACACATGAGCCCGGGGAATGTGAGCTCCAACACCGCTGGAACAGTGCCAAATTTCAAAATTGCTTTCTTGCAGTCACATGACTGCATGCTCCCGGAGAACCCTCACAGAGTTCACGATGTGACAGCAGTGCACAAAGAGTGACTGCAGACAATTACTCCAGAGATGGACAACTGCTCTAACTATGGTATGTTGGAGATAGGGTGATTCTGCCAGAGGAGGTGCCTGAAGCTCGATGAGATATTGTGGTGGGAGTTCTTGACACAAGAATACCAAATAGAGGTAAATTACGAGCCCCTGGATATAAGTATACTGCCTCGGTGTCATTTTGGTAAGGACACATTGGCTGGCATTATACTGGTATTAAAGTATTTGGGTGTCACTGAATGTGGTTCTCAATCCTTTCTTAGAGGTAAAAAAAATGGCCACCACTGTCCTAGGCCTTGCTACTCAGGATTGCCAACGTCTCGCCACCAACAGCACACTTCTTCTTCACACTTTGTCAGGTGTAGTCAGCGTTGCCTTTTCTTTACGGTACATCACTTAAAAAAGTGGTTACTTTCCTATTGTACAAACTCAAAGCAACATATAACATGACACACATATTCCTGCAGCTTATACTTACATGACTTAAGGTCATTACCACAGATGTTCCAAAGTTGATTTAATTGAGCTGTGAAATTTGGTTTGCCATCAAAAAATTTCAAAACCATAATTGCAAAAACTGCATGAAGTCAACTGCACAGAGTTTTTATAGGAATTACAACTGTGCTACTTGACTTTACCCTAAGTCTAATAACACAAACCTGGCATTTGCATGTGCTATTGTACATATGAAACAAGAAGTAAACTCAAGATACTTTTTACTAATTAAATACAATTTTCTTTTACTACGTCTGATGTGTGAATTATTACGCTGGACCACCATTTAATTCTTGACATGTATTTTAAGCAGCATAAGTTTCTTTGTAATGTTAGGTAAGATTGTCTAAATAAAGGTCACAATAACATACTAGTGATGTATTTCCACCCGGTAAGGTTACCCTTCCCACATCCCTTCAGTTACAGAAGCTGGTGTTTCCCTTATTTACAGAACATCTACATAGAGGTCATCGTAACCACAGGTCTATCTTTAGATGGTGCACCAGACGGAAGAAAGCTATCAGACAAGCAACCTCCTTCCAGACTTTGCAGCCAAGGTTGCTTTGCGGTTGCAAATATTGAAAATTCTAGCTGTCCAGACTCGACTTAGATGGAAGCTGCCTCCTAGTAAACAGATGGATGAGAGAAAATAGGTAAATGATAGCTCTTCCTTTCCAAATGGTCTCTAAAAAAATCATGAAATGTCAATATCTCATCGGCGTTGAAGTCATTTGCGAATTCCATCTTGGTTTAAGGCAGAAGGAAATATGAAGCTATTTGTTTAGTGAGTACTGGGCGCTCGTAATGAAATACCTTGCTTGCCATTTAATGCCAAGTCTAGTCACATCGTCCAATGTTTTTAGCGTGGTATAATTGCCTGCAAACCGTCCTGCTTTTTATATCAGATGTAATTATTTCCGCGTGTCCTCCATGATTTATGATATGCCATATATTTCTGGCATAGTGCGGGAGGATACATTTATTTTTGTAAGCCACTATATAAATATGATCATTTCTGTAGTTTTCTTTTTCTTGCTACCTTTATATAAATTGTAAAATATAAAAAGTAACTCAATTAGAATTAGTATTAAATACATGGAGAAGAAGTCTGCATCTGCATGAAGACATTCAGAAAACTTATAAACCTTGACCTGAGGCGTAACATGAAGATTCTGGGGGGAAACCTGTATGACGGACACTCAGTTTCAAATGATCTTTGTAAATATATTTTTCTCATAAATGTGATACACATTAGGGTATGTTTACACTGAGTCTTTTTTTCTGGTATTTTTTTGAGGTGTTACGCTCAGAAAAATGCCAGAAGGATCCCCTCCTAAAAAAATGCTTAAAAATATCTTCCTTTTAATTTCTGTAGAAGAACTTTCATGTGTTTATGCTTTTAAAAGTCCTTTAAATGCCTCAGTTTTTCAAAAAACAGAAAAGCCAGATACATCAAAGCTTTTTGGAGTAAAAGAGATTAGAAAAGTTACAAAATCTGGGTGTAACTCGAAGCTTTTGCAAAAAGTTGCAATTTTTGGTGTTCTTGTACCATTTTTGGATAGGGCGGGGTTCCGGTGACGGCCACTTGTCAAATTCATAATGAGTGATGGCATTTAATATGCCACAAATCTTATTCTGGCAGAGACTGACATAAGATTAGTGGTGATGTGCACACGGAAGATCACGCCACACATTAATGAGGAGCCTCTCTAGTTTACTGGCACATGCCAGCTGATTTCAACAGCTGACATGTGCCTCTAAGGCTGCCGTCACACTAGCGAGTTTTACGGACAGAAGAGCGCATAAAATACGTCCGTAAAACACGCCTAACAAATGGCCCAATTATTCCCAATGGGTCAGGTCCTATCAGCCGTATATAACGCATCCGTAATATACGCCTTTCTACGGCCATACAAAATCGCAGCATGCTGCGTTTGTCAGCGTATTGCGCAAAAAATATGCCAATGAAAGTCTATGGGGCTGAGAAAAATACAGATTCCACACGGACCAGCAGTGTGACTTGCGAGAAATACGCAGCGGTGTTAATGAAAAGCCGGTAATTCAATTGCCGGCTTTTCATTTCTCCTTCCCCAACCTGACATGATATGAGACATGGTTTACATACAGTAAACCATCTCATATCCCCTTTTTTTGGCATATTCCACACTACTAATGTTAGTAGTGTGTATGTGCAAAATTTGGGCGCTGTAGCTTGTAAAATAAAGGGTTAAATCGCAGAAAAAATTGGCGTGGGCTCCCGCGCAATTTTCTCCGCCAGAGTGGTAAAGCCAGTGACTGAGGGCAGATATTAATAGCCAGGAGAGGGTCCATGGTTATTGGCCCCCCCTGGCTACAAACATCTGCCCCCAGCCACCCCAGAAAAGGCACATCTGGAAGATACGCCTATTCTGGCATTTGGCCACTCTCTTCCCACTCCCGTGTAGCGGTGGGATATGGGGTAATGAAGGGTTAATGTCACCTTGCTATTGTAAGGTGACATTAAGCCAGATTAATAATGGAGAGGCGTCAATTATGTCACCTATCCATTATTAATCCAATTGTATGAAAGGGTTAAAAAACACACACGCATTATTAAAAAGTATTTTAATGAAATAAACAAACAGGTTGTTTTAGTATTTTATTGCTCTCTCAATCCATCCGGAAGACCCTCGCTTGGCAAAATAATAAACCAACAATATACATACCTTTGGATGAACTGTCAAGTCCCACGAAGTAAATCCATCTGAAGGGGTTAAATCATTTTACAGCCAGGAGCTGCGCTAAAGCACTCGCTCGTGGCTGTAAAAACCGGGTGCTGAAAGGAAAGCTGGGTGATCTGTGCTTTAGCGCAGCTCCTGGCTGTAAAATGATTTAACTCCTTCAGATGGATTTACTTCGTGGGACCTGACAGTTCATCCGAAGGTATGTATATTGTTGGTTTATTATTTTGCCAAGCGAGGGTCTTCCGGATGGATTGAGAGAGCAATAAAATACTAAAACAACCTGTTTGTTTATTTCATTAAAATACTTTTTAATAATGTGTGTGTGTGTGTGTTTTTTAACCCTTTCATACAATTGGATTAATAATGGATAGGTGACATAATTGACGCCTCTCCATTATTAATCTGGCTTAATGTCACCTTACAATAGCAAGGTGACATTAACCCTTCATTACCCCATATCCCACCGCTACACGGAAGTGGGAAGAGAGTGGCCAAGTGCCAGAATAGGTGCATCTTCCAGATGTGCCTTTTCTGGGGTGGCTGGGGGCAGATGTTTGTAGCCGGGGGGGCCAATAACCATGGACCCTCTCTAGGCTATTAATATCTGCCCTCAGTCACTGGCTTTACCACTCTGGTGGAGAATATTGCGCGGGAGCCCACGCCAATTTTTTCCGCGATTTAACCCTTTATTTTAGCAGCTACAGCACCCAAATTTTGCACATACACACTACTAACATTAGTAGTGTGGAATATGCAAAAAAAAAGGGGATATGAGATGGTTTACTGTATGTAAACCATGTCTCATATCATGTCGGGTTTGTGAAGGAGAAATGAGAAGCCGGCAATTGAATTACCGGATTTTCACATATATCGCGCTGAATTAAATATAAATACAGAATATATATATATGTGTGTCTCAATGACATATATATATAAATATATATATATATATATATATATATATACTGTATATATGTTTTACCGAACATTTGAGCACATAAATCCATTAGATGTCGGTTTTGCAAGCCTGCGAGAAAATATCGCAGTACGGATGCCATACGGATTACATACGGAGGATGCCATGTGCAAAATATGCTGACACACCCTGCCTACGGATGACATACGGACCACTATTTTGGGAACATTTCTCCGTATTACGGCCGTATTACGGCCATAAAAAACGGACCGTATTGTCTTACGCTGAGTGTGACGCCGGCCTAACAGTTACTGGTGGTGAAATCGCTATGCCCCCGCAAACATACACATATTTGATATCACCGCATTCGGTGTAAACCATTCTAGCAATATAAAAACATTATTAACCCGATCGCTAAACGGCGTAGCGAAAAAAAAAGTCAAAATACCAGAATTACGTTTTTTTGGTCACTGCAACAGTGCATTAAAGTGCAATAACGGGCGATCAAAAGAACGTATCTGCACCAATATGGTATTTTTAAAAATATCAGCTTGGCATGCAAAAAATAAGCCCTCACCCAACCTGAGATCACTAAATATGGAGACACTACGGGTATCGTAAAATGGCATATTTTAGTTCTTTTTTTAAAAACAAAATTTGGAATTTTTTTTCACCACTTAGATAAAAAAGAACCTAGACGTGTTTGGTGTCTATGAACTCGTAATGACCTGGAGAACCGTAAAAAAGCGAAACAAAAAACAATTGTGGAATTGTACTTTTTTGCAATTTTACCGCACTTGGAATTGTTTTCCCATTTTTTAGTACAATATATGTTAATACCAATGGTGTTGTTCAAAAGTACAACTCGTCCCGCAAAAAACAAGCCCTCACGTAACCATATTGATGAAAAAAAAAAATTATGGCTTTGGCAATATTTGTGGCTGCAGACATTGTTAAACAAGTTGCACAACCAAAAACATATGTCCCACTGTTTTAAGCAGGGCCGGACTGGCCATAGGGCACTTCTGGCAAATGCCAGAAGGGCCGGTGCCAGTGGTGGGCCGCTCAATCCGCCGCCCCCGCCGTCGCATTCAACTATACCGGCGTATAGACGCCGGTACAGTTGAATGCAATGATGGAGGAGAGAGCGTCTGCAGACGCTCCTCTCCCATCATTCCCCGCTCTGCCTCTGACACTGCGGGTGCGCGATGACGTCATATCATCGCGCACCTGCTGTGTCCCGGGCAGACTGCAGCTGCTGAGACAGGAGCAGGAACCAGGAAGCAACGCTGGGCACGAGGAGAGGTGAGGAGAGTTTTTTTTTTTTTCTGGACTGTGGGGCCATTCTCGGAGGAGGTGAGGGGAGGAAGAGAAGAGATGTGGGCTGTATATAGTTCTCTGTGGGCTGTGCTCTGTGCTGTATACTGCTGTGGGCTGTATATAGTTCTCTGTGGGCTGTGCTCTGTGCTGTATACTGCTGTGGGCTGTATATAGCTCTCTGTGGGCTGTGCTGTATACTGCTGTGGGCTGTATATAGCTCTCTGTGGGCTGTGCTCTGTGCTGTATACTACTGCGTGCTCTGTGCTATATATAGTTCTCTGTGGGCTGTGCTCTGTGCTGTATACTGCTGTGGGCTGTATATAGTTCTCTGTGGGCTGTGCTCTGTGCTGTATACTACTGTGGGCTGTATATAGTTCTCTGTGGGCTGTGCTCTGTGCTGTATACTGCTGTGGGCTGTATATAGCTCTCTGTGGGCTGTGCTCTGTGCTGTATACTACTGTGTGCTCTGTGCTATATATAGTTCTCTGTGGGCTGTGCTCTGTGCTGTATACTACTGTGTGCTATATATAGTTCTCTGTGGGCTGTGCTCTGTGCTGTATACTACTGTGGGCTGTATATAGTTCTCTGTGGGCTGTGCTCTGTGCTGTATACTGCTGTGGGCTGTATATAGCTCTCTGTGGGCTGTGCTCTGTGCTGTATACTGCTGTGGGCTGTATATAGTTCTCTGTGGGCTGTGCTCTGTGCTGTATACTGCTGTGGGCTGTATATAGCTCTCTGTGGGCTGTGCTCTGTGCTGTATACTGCTGTGGGCTGTATATAGTTCTCTGTGGGCTGTGCTCTGTGCTGTATACTACTGTGGGCTGTATATAGTTCTCTGTGGGCTGTGCTCTGTGCTGTATACTGCTGTGGGCTGTATATAGTTCTCTGTGGGCTGTGCTCTGTGCTGTATACTGCTGTGGGCTGTATATAGTTCTCTGTGGGCTGTGCTCTGTGCTGTATACTGCTGTGGGCTGTATATAGCTCTCTGTGGGCTGTGCTCTGTGCTGTATACTACTGTGGGCTGTATATAGTTCTCTGTGGGCTGTGCTCTGTGCTGTATACTGCTGTGGGCTGTATATAGCTCTCTGTGGGCTGTGCTCTGTGCTGTATACTGCTGTGGGCTGTATATAGTTCTCTGTGGGCTGTGCTCTGTGCTGTATACTGCTGTGGGCTGTATATAGTTCTCTGTGGGCTGTGCTCTGTGCTGTATACTGCTGTGGGCTGTATATAGTTCTCTGTGGGCTGTGCTCTGTGCTGTATACTACTGTGGGCTGTATATAGTTCTCTGTGGGCTGTGCTCTGTGCTGTATACTGCTGTGGGCTGTGCTCTGTGCTGTATACTACTGTGGGCTGTATATAGCTCTCTGTGGGCTGTGCTCTGTGCTGTATACTACTGTGGGCTGTATATAGTTCTCTGTGGGCTGTGCTGTATACTGCTGTGGGCTGTATATAGCTCTCTGTGGGCTGTGCTCTGTGCTGTATACTACTGCGTGCTCTGTGCTATATATAGTTCTCTGTGGGCTGTGCTCTGTGCTGTATACTGCTGTGGGCTGTATATAGTTCTCTGTGGGCTGTGCTCTGTGCTGTATACTACTGTGGGCTGTATATAGTTCTCTGTGGGCTGTGCTCTGTGCTGTATACTGCTGTGGGCTGTATATAGCTCTCTGTGGGCTGTGCTCTGTGCTGTATACTACTGTGTGCTCTGTGCTATATATAGTTCTCTGTGGGCTGTGCTCTGTGCTGTATACTACTGTGTGCTGTATATAGTTCTCTGTGGGCTGTGCTGTATATAGTACTCTGTGGGCTGTGCTGTATATAGTACTCTGTGGGCTGTGCTGTATATAATACTCTGTGGGCTGTGCTGTATATAGTACTCTGTGGGCTGTGCTGTATATAGTACTCTGTGGGCTGTGCTGTATATAGTACTCTGTGGGCTGTGCTGTATATAGTACTCTCTGGGCTGTGCTTTATATAGTACTCTGGGCTGTGCTGTATATAGTACTCTGGGCTGTGCTTTATATAGTTCTCTGTGGGCTGTGCTGTATATAGTTCTCTGTGGGCTGTGCTGTATATAGTACTCTCTGGGCTGTGCTGTATATAGTACTCTCTGGGCTGTGCTGTATATAGTACTCTCTGGGCTGTGCTTTATATAGTACTCTGGGCTGTGCTGTATATAGTACTCTGGGCTGTGCTTTATATAGTTCTCTGTGGGCTGTGCTGTATATAGTTCTCTGTGGGCTGTGCTGTATATAGTTCTCTGTGGGTTGTGCTGTATATATTACTTTGTGGGCTGTGCTGTATATATTACTTTGTGGGCTGTGCTGTATATATTACTCTGTGGGCTGTGCTGTATACTACTGTGTGGACTGTGCTGTATACTTCTACGTGGGCTGTGCTGTATACTACTGTGTGGTCTGTGCTGTATACTACTGTGTGGTCTGTGCTGAATACTGCTGTGTGGGCTGTGTTATCTACTACACGAGCTGTGCTATAGTATGCAGGCTGTGCTGTATACTATGCGGTTTGTGCTACATAATATGCGGGCTTTGCTATATACTATGGGGAGTATATTATATTCTATGGGGGAGGCCATGTTATGTACTATGTGGCTGTGTTATATACTATTGTGGGGGTATATTATATTCTATGGGGGAGGCTGCGTTATATACTATGGGGGGCTGCATTATATTCTATGGGGGGCTACATTATATATTATGGGGAGGTGGGCTGTATTATATTCTATGGGGGTTACATACTCTGGGGTGGCTGCATTATACTCTGTGGGGTGGCTGCATTATACTCTGGGGTGGCTGCATTATACTCTGGGGTGGCTGCATTATACTCTGGGGTGGCTGTATTATACTCTGGGGTGGCTGCATTATACTATATGTGGGCTGCATTATACTGTATCGAGGACTATGGGGAATACGTTATACTATATGAAGAACTATGGGGTGCATTATACTATGGGAAGTGAATTGTACTACATGGATGACTGTGGCGGTGCATTATACTATATGGAGCACTATGAGGATTGTATTATGCTATATGGAGGACTATGAGGATTGTATTATGCTATATGGAGGACTATGAGGAGTGTATTATACTATGTGGAGGACTGAGCAGTGTATTTTAATATATGGAGGACTATAGGGAGTGTATTATACTATATGGAGGACTATGGAGCACATTATAATATATGGAGGACTATGGGGTGTATTTTACTAAACAAGTAAAATGCATATTCGGATTGTTTTTGCTGGAACAAAAAGCCTTGTTGTCAGCAGCACATTGCCAGTGTAAACTGTAGATGTGCTGCTGAAAACATGATACTGTATGGTGATCTATTAGTGATCGTTCTGTCTCATCATTATTCCTCAGCTGGTGGAAAGAGGCCGGGAAACAAGCGTTGAACAACTTCAGTATTGTCGATCAAACTCGTTTAGCGGCCTGAACTCAGCGCACGTAAATACAACAGAAAGGCTTCTGTGTGATGTGCAATATGTTAGCATTTGGGGACCCATTTTAAACTTTGCCTAGGGCCCCACTTTGCCTAAAACCGGCCCTGCCTACAAGTGTACAAAGATATTATACAGTCACCATGTGACAAGTGGGCCTGTGTAACTTCAAATGCCAGGGCTGAATTTTAGTCCCAGTCCGGCCCTGGTTTTAAGTGTTTAAAGTCACAAACTGGCAATTAAGAAAACATTGAGGAGATGTTACAATTAAATACCAGCCATATTGGTGAGAGATTGCGAGCAAATAGCAGTCACCTATGACTTACATTAACCCCTAATTTGCAGCACCAATTTTGACTTTAATGACCAAGTCCTTCCTATTTTTCAAATCTGATTTTGGGGACTTATTTCACTTTATACATTTATATGTTTAATGTTTTTTAATTAAGATATCTGAGATTTGATGCAAATTTTTCAAAATTAGCAATTCTAAAACCTTAAATGCTTATACCCTTAAAGGGAATCTGTCAGCCATTTTTTTGCTATGTAAACTGAGGACAACATGATGTAGCAGCTGAGACAGGTTTCATGGAGGTGTCACTTATTAGTCTGTGTGCTCTTGCTTCCATACAATGAGTATTTTATCAGCAAGAGCTTATTACAGCCTGGACTATATGATGCAGAAGTCTTAAGGTACCTTCACATTAAGCGACGCTGCAGCGATAGCGACAACAATGCAGATCGCTGCAGCGTTGCTGTTTGATCGCTGGAGAGCTGTCACACAGACCGCTCTCCAGCGACCAACGATGCCGAGGTCCCCGGGTAACCAGGGTAAACATCGGGTTACTAAGCGCAGGGCCGCGCTTAGTAACCCGATGTTTACCCTGGTTACCAGCGTAAAATGTAAAAATGTAAAAAAAACAAACAGTACATACTCACCTTCGCGTCCCCCGGCGTCCGCTTCCTGCACTGACTGAGCGCCGGCCCTAACAGCAGAGCGGTGACGTCACCGCTGTGCTGTACTTTCACTTTCACTTTACGGCGCTCAGTCAGTGTGGGAAGCGGACACCGGGGGACGCGAATGTAAGTATGTACTGTTTGTTTTTTTTTACATTTTACGCTGGTAACCAGGGTAAACATCGGGTTACTAAGCGCGGCCCTGCGCTTAGTAACCCGATGTTTACCCTGGTTACCAGTGTAAAACATCGCTGGTATCGTTGCTTTTGGTGTCAAACACGACAATACACGCCGGTCTGACGACCAAATAAAGTTCTGAACTTTGTTCAACGACCAGCGATATCACAGCAGGATCCTGATCGCTGCTGCATGTCAAACTAAACGATATCGCTAGCGAGGACGCTGCAACGTCACGGATCGCTAGCGATATCGTTTAGTGTGAAGGTACCTTTAGTTTGACCATGCCTCCCTATGATAAGCAGCTCATTGTCAATAAACAATGTATACCTAGATTTACCAATAATATACCTGCGCTCTAGTTGATGTCATAGGTACAGTGAGAAGGCTATCCCCAACAAGTATAACAATAACACACCTGCGTGCGCATTAATATAATAGATTCAATAGACAGACTGTGCCCATCACACATAAAATACTGATTTGAGCGGAAGCTGACAGTGTTAGAGTGCCTGTTAGTACACATACACTTACCTGTTGTGAAGATGAAGATAGTCGCGGAGGTCGGTGAATATCCAAGTCACTTGATGATTGGCATTTTGGGCTGCACCGTGTGGCTGGGGGTGCCAAGGCAGGCTATCCCCAGATGGGTGGCTCAACGCTGGGTGTCTGGAAGAGCAGAAACCACCAACTCCTAGCGTGCCCCGGCCAGAAGCAACGCCGGAGCAGTAGCGGTGTGTGCGGGGGGCGTGGCTAGGAAAGTGACATCACAAGATGGGCGGCCGCATGTCAGGGCAACCAATCCAACGCGTTTCGAAGGAGGTACTCCTTCTTCGTCAGGGCTGGAGTTCCCTGAAGGACCCGTCCTAATATAGCCACTCACCTTTGATGACGTCGCAGTCACATGAGCGGTCACGCGACCAATCACAAGACCGCAACGTCATCGCAGGTCCTACACTCACTGCATTCTTAGGAACGGAGGCTGCCGGTTGAGGTCCAGGGTCCGTCGGAGGGGTGAGTATATCCATATTTTTTATTTTTATTCTTTATTTTTTACATGAATATGGATCCCAGGGCCTGAAGGAGAGTTTCCTCTCCTTCAGACCCTGGGAACCATCCAGGATAGCTTCCGATATTTGTGTCCCATTGACTTGTATTGGTATATTATTTTTTGGATATCGGCCGATCCAATCCGATACCGATACTTTTGAATATCGGAAGGTATCGCTCAACACTAATGATAAACCCTTCCTACAAAATGTATGGGCCTGGGAGAGGCTCCTTGACATGGCTTGAGATGGGGCTACCACCCTGAGAGATCGCACAGTCCTTGGGATTCACTACCTCCTATGCGGGAACAGGCAATGGTGCAGGTAAAACAGGGGTCTGTCAGCCATTTCTACATGTCAGGGGCTCCGGTACTACCCGAAGCAGGGTCACTTATATCCCAGGCACCTGGGAATCAGGCTCCAGGAAGCAGGTGGAGGCAGTCCCTCCAGCATCCAAGGAAGTAGGAGAAGAAACAGACAACTGAAGAGGATTACTGTATTACACTCATTATGCTTTTTTCCTGGCTTTGCACTTTGTGCAAAGGTTTTATGAGTCTGGGAGTACATCAACTACACTTTCAAAATTTTTGAATGAGGCCCGCCAGTTGTTGTCTTTCAGGGGTCTATGGAAGACTGGATGACACTCCTTATAATTTTTCCTGGCTTTATACTTTGTGCAAAGCCTTTATGAGTGTACGACTACATCAACTACACTTTCAAAATATTTACTTTCAAAAACTGTTCTGGATTGATTTGTTATCCATTGTATTTGCAATACATTACAGTGATAAATAAAACTGCAAAAAAGGTTAAAATAATTTTTTCCTGGATTCAATTAATCATTCAATCAGTTTTACATGCTTTGTGCAAAATTACTTTTAAAATTTTTAAAACCCGCTTGGTCTTGTACTGTTCACAAAATATTTTTGCTCCAAAAATTGACTATTGTAAATACTTTATAACCTGCTTTGTGTGAAATTTCATTGGTTCGAAATAAAAAAAGAAAAATTGGCCTGCTACAGATGTACAAATTTTGTTGTTCAAAACTTGACCATTGTCATTTATACTGTAGAACCTGCTTTGTGTGTACAAAATTAGGAATTTTTGTGGAAAAAAAATGAAAAATTGCTGCTACACTCTAACCCTTCTGTCATATTAGCAAAAAGTGGACATATAAAAAATATTGTTTATTAACTATAGGTGCTTCTTACAATATTAGAATATCATCAAAAAGTTAATTTATTTCAGTTCTTCAATACAAAAAGTGAATCTCATATATGATATAGTCATTACAAAATGTAAAGTAACAGCCAACTTGCAAGTCAACCTAGAGTTACATTTGCGGCACCCCAGGAGTCCGGTTGCTACAATGGCATTGCCTCCCTCACAAGGGGTGATGCCATGCCTGGACACAAGAAGGGATCCCCTTAGGAGGTAACACTGGCATACAACACTCTTCGTGACTCCAGACCAGAAGGGGGAGCTCTAAACCCGGTTTCAGGGGAACTTCCCTAAAAGTTCTGGTCTGGAGGCTGGGTCAGTCAGTGTGAGTTTAGTGTGAGACAGGGAAGGAGGAGGAAGCAAGTGAGGAGAATCTGGGGACTGGAGCTGCGACTGAACTCACCCCAAGACTAAACACAACAGACTGGACACCGTAGTCAATGATTGCTTGGGAACTGCATGCCCAGCAACTAAATCTGGAGAACAGGAGATTGCAGGTCTCCGGGCCACATCTGATGCCGAAAGGCACAGCAGCAAACTAGAGCCTGGAGTCACCACGAGGGAGTGACACCAGGAAAAGGCTTGAGCTGCCTGCAATTCGGGTAGTGTTCCACTTAAAGGACATGTAGAAAAGCCGCGGAGACACCATCACGTGTTTCTCAACGCAAGTAATGAATAGCCAGGTCTTTCACCGGGAAGGAACAACCACGGGAAGGGCAGCATCCAATAGAGGAAAACCACCTATGCCAAAACATGGTATCCATCCACAAACATCCTTATGTTTATACCACTTAAAAGACAGACTGAAAGAGGGACTTGAAGAGAGCTTAAAGCATTAAGAACCTAAAGAACAGTGCAGTAGGGAGGTTTCCAACCTCACCTGGCTAGGGGGATTCTGAACTGCTTTCTGGCTGCTCAGATCTCCAATACCATCCGTACCTTTACTCCGGACTGCACCTACAATTAAAGGTAAAGAAACTACAGTCCCTGTGTCCTCCAATAATTCTTGCACCTCAATGTTCACAACCCCTCATAGACTGTTCTGGTATCCCTGGGGTCCCGCTCCATCTGTGGGGAGCAGAACCATCCCAGCTGCATCACCATTGGCCCCAGCGGTCCCTTTAAGCAGGGCCAGCCATCTATAGCCAAACACCACAGGTGGCGTCACGAAAAATCCTCTACACACATTCCCTCATCCCTTTTAATTGCAGACCCAGGGCCACAGACCGGGTCACTGCTGCCGTGACCACCCCTTTAAGAACCGTCCGATCCGGTTCCGAGTACCCCACGACCCTAGCGGGTGTTGCACATTCATGTAGCTATGAGAGCAAAGTCATATTGACTTGTGTCCAAGAATTGAATTATTAGATGTGATGCTGCAATAAAGACACCTTGATTTCCAAGCTTCAACACCAGTGTAGCCCTATTGGCAGTTGATAAGAGATTAGAGAAGAAACACATCAGTGGTCACTATCTTGTAGCTCTTCACCTGTGCCAAATCTACAATTCTCAGCATATTGTGACAGCTGCGCTTATCAGAACATGCTAAGAAGAGTTATTGTATCCCACCAACTAGTGAGCTGAAATTTGGATGTCACTGCTATACATCAATATGCAGTATGAGAACAGGGTCAGAATGACCAAGTGAGAAATTAGAGGATCCTCTGATGAGCGACGGATCCTCAGTGGGCCCCTGAGCAGGTCACAGAGTGGGCTCGCCAGTAACAGCTCTTGTTTCAACTAAATGTGCATCCTGGGAGAGGGGACATTATTAAAGGAAATCTGTCACCTCATTTTTCGCATATAAGATGCGGCCACCGCCATTAGGGGCTTATCTACAGCATTCTGTAATGCTGTAGATAAGCCCCCGATGTAACCTGAAAGATAAGAAAAACAGGTTAGATTATACTCACCCAAGGGCGGTGCGGTGTGGTTTGGTTTGGGTCCGATGGGCATCCAGGTCCGGGTCTTGTGCCTCCCATCTTCATGCAATGACATCCTCTTCCTTGCTTCTGTTGTGGCTCCTGCGCAGGCGTACTGATTTGCCCTGTTGAGGGCAGCGAAAAGTACTGCAGTGCGCAGACATCGGGCCTCTCTGACCTTTCCCGGGACCTGCGCACTGCAGTACTTTGCTCTGCCTTCAACAGGGAGGATAAATGTTATGACCCCAATGGCGAGGGTCTCAGAGGAACGTGGAAGTCTGCAGAATACAAAAATCCAGCTCATAGGGCAGTGGTAACTGGGTTGACCATATATCTACTCCTAACGCCAACACTAGAAGTAGCCGGGGATCATTCCTACGTTGATTCTAGATGACACGCGCCAGCCGGAGAATCTAGCTACCCCTAGTAGAGGAAAACAAAGACCTTTCTTGCCTCCAGAGAAGGGGACCCCAAAGCTGGATAGAAGCCCCCCACAAATAATGACGGTGAGGTAAGAGGAAATGACAAACACAGAAATGAACCAGGTTTAGCACAGAGAGGCCCGCTTACTGATAGCAGAATAAAGAAAGGTAACTTATATGGTCAACAAAAACCCTATCAAAATCCACACTGGAAATTCAAGAACCCCCGAACCGTCTAACGGTCCGGGGGGAGAACACCAGCCCCCCTAGAGCTTCCAGCAAAGGTCAGGATATAGATTTGGAACAAGCTGGACAAAAATACAAAACCAAAACAAATAGCAAAAAGCAAAAGGCAGACTTAGCTGATATAACTGGAACCAGGATCAGTAGACAAGAGCACAGCAGACTAGCTCTGATAACTACGTTGCCAGGCATTGAACTGAAGGTCCAGGGAGCTTATATAGCAACACCCCTAACTAACGACCCAGGTGCGGATAAAAGGAATGACAGAAAAACCAGAGTCAAAAAACTAGTAACCACTAGAGGGAGCAAAAAGCAAATTCACAACAGTACCCCCCCCTTAGTGAGGGGTCACCGAACCCTCACCACGACCACCAGGGCGATCAGGATGAGCGGCATGAAAGGCACGAACTAAATCGGCCGCATGAACATCAGAGGCGACCACCCAGGAATTATCCTCCTGACCATAGCCCTTCCACTTGACCAGGTACTGAAGCCTCCGCCTGGAGAGGCGAGAATCCAAGATCTTCTCCACCACGTACTCCAACTCGCCCTCAACCAACACCGGAGCAGGAGGCTCAGCAGAAGGAACTACAGGCACAATGTACCGCCGCAACAAGGACCTATGAAATACATTGTGAATAGCAAACGACACAGGAAGATCCAGACGAAAAGATACAGGATTAAGGATTTCCAATATCTTGTAAGGCCCAATAAAACGAGGTTTAAATTTGGGAGAGGAGACCTTCATAGGAACAAAGCGGGAAGAAAGCCATACCAAATCCCCAACGCGTAGTCGGGGACCCACACCGCGGCGGCGGTTGGCAAAGCGCTGAGCCTTCTCCTGTGACAACTTCAAGTTGTCCACCACATGATTCCAGATCTGCTGCAACCTATCCACCACAGAATCCACCCCAGGACAGTCAGAAGGCTCCACATGACCCGAAGAAAAGCGAGGATGGAAACCAGAGTTGCAGAAAAAAGGCGAAACCAAGGTGGCGGAACTAGCCCGATTATTAAGGGCAAACTCAGCCAACGGCAAGAATGTAACCCAATCGTCCTGATCAGCAGAGACAAAACACCTCAAATAAGCCTCCAAAGTCTTATTGGTTCGCTCCGTCTGTCCATTAGTCTGAGGATGGAAAGCAGACGAAAACGACAAATCAATGCCCATCCTACTACAAAAGGATCGCCAGAACCTGGAAACGAACTGGGATCCTCTGTCTGACACAATATTCTCAGGGATGCCGTGCAAACGAACCACGTTCTGGAAAAACACAGGAACCAGATCGGAAGAGGAAGGCAGCTTAGGCAAAGGAACCAAATGGACCATCTTGGAGAAGCGATCACATATCACCCAGATAACGGACATGCCCTGAGATAGCGGAAGATCAGAAATGAAATCCATGGAGATATGTGTCCAAGGTCTCTTCGGGACAGGCAAGGGCAAGAGCAAACCGCTGGCACGAGAACAGCAAGGCTTAGCTCGAGCACAAGTCCCACAGGACTGCACAAATGACCGCACATCCCTTGACAAGGAAGGCCACCAAAAGGACCTGGCCACCAGATCTCTGGTGCCAAAAATTCCCGGGTGACCTGCCAACACCGAGGAATGAACCTCGGAAATGACTCTGCTGGTCCACTTATCCGGGACAAACAGTCTGTCAGGTGGACAAGACTCAGGCCTATCAGCCTGAAATCTCTGCAACACACGTCGCAGATCCGGAGAAATAGCTGACAAGATAACTCCATCTTTAAGAATACCAACAGGATCAGCGACTCCAGGAGCATCAGGCACAAAGCTCCTAGAAAGAGCATCGGCCTTCACATTCTTTGAACCTGGTAAATACGAGACAACAAAATCAAAGCGGGAGAAAAACAATGACCAGCGGGCCTGTCTAGGATTAAGGCGTTTAGCAGACTCGAGATACATCAGATTTTTGTGATCAGTCAAGACCACCACACGATGCTTAGCACCCTCGAGCCAATGACGCCACTCCTCAAATGCCCATTTCATGGCCAACAACTCCCGATTGCCCACATCATAATTTCGCTCGGCAGGCGAAAACTTCCTAGAGAAAAAGGCACAAGGTTTCATAACAGAGCAACCAGGGCCTCTCTGCGACAAAACGGCCCCGGCCCCAATCTCCGAAGCATCCACCTCAACCTGAAAGGGAAGTGAGACGTCAGGCTGGCACAAAACAGGCGCCGAAGTAAACCGGCGTTTCAACTCCTGGAAAGCCTCCACGGCAGCAGGAGCCCAGTTAGCTACATCGGAGCCCTTCTTGGTCATATCCGTCAAAGGTTTCACAATGCTAGAAAAATTAGCGATAAAACGACGGTAGAAGTTAGCGAAGCCCAAGAACTTCTGAAGACTCTTAACTGACGAGGGCTGAGTCCAATCAAGAATAGCTCGGACCTTGACTGGGTCCATCTCCACAGCAGAAGGGGAAAAAATGAACCCCAAAAAGGGAACCTTCTGTACACCAAAGAGACACTTTGAGCCCTTGACAAACAAAGAATTTTCACGCAAAATTTTAAAGACCAACCTGACCTGCTCCACATGCGAATCCCAATTATCAGAAAAAAACAAAATATCATCCAGATAAACAATCAAAAATTTATCCAGATACTTCCGGAAAATGTCATGCATAAAGGACTGAAAAACTGAAGGCGCATTGGAGAGCCTAAAAGGCATCACCAAGTACTCAAAATGACCTTCGGGCGTATTGAATGCGGTTTTCCATTCATCACCTTGCTTAATGCGCACAAGGTTGTACGCACCACGAAGGTCTATCTTGGTGAACCACTTGGCACCCTTAATCTGGGCAAACAAGTCAGACAACAGCGGTAAAGGATACTGAAATTTGACAGTGATCTTATTTAAAAGCCGATAATCAATACAAGGTCTCAAAGATCCGTCCTTTTTTGCCACAAAAAAGAATCCCGCACCAAGAGGGGAAGAAGACGGACGAATATGTCCTTTCTCCAAAGACTCCTTGATATATGAACGCATAGCGGTATGTTCAGGTACCGACAGATTAAACAGTCTTCCCTTAGGAAATTTACTGCCTGGGATCAAATCTATAGCACAGTCACAGTCCCTATGAGGAGGCAGTGCACTGGACTCAGACTCACTGAAGACATCCTGATAATCAGACAAATACTCCGGAACTTCCGAAGGCGTAGAAGAAGCAATAGACACAGGCAGGGAATCCCCATGAATACCACGACAGCCCCAACTTGAGACTGACATAGCCTTCCAGTCCAGGACTGGATTATGGGTCTGTAACCATGGCAGCCCTAAAACAACCAAATCATGCATTTTATGTAAAACCAGGAAACGTATCACCTCGCGGTGTTCAGGAGTCATGCACATGGTAACCTGTGTCCAATACTGCGGTTTATTTGCTGCCAATGGTGTAGCATCAATACCCCTAAGAGGAATAGGATCTTCTAATGGTTCAAGAGTAAAACCACAGCTCTTAGCAAATGAGAGATCCATGAGACTCAGGGCAGCACCTGAATCTACAAACGCCATGACAGGATAAGATGACAGTGAGCAAATCAAAGTTACAGACAGAATAAATTTAGGTTGCAAATTACCAACGGTGACAGGACTAACAACCTTAGCTATACGTTTAGAGCATGCTGAGATAACATGTGTAGAATCACCACAGTAGTAGCACAAGCCATTCCGGCGTCTATGAATTTTCCGCTCATTTCTAGTCAGGATTCTATCACATTGCATTAAATCAGGTGTCTGTTCGGACAACACCATGAGGGAATTTGCGGTTTTTCTATCACATTGCACCGAATTAGGTGTCTGTTCAGACAACACCATGAGGGAATTTGCGGTTTTGCGCTCCCGCAACCGCCGGTCAATTTGAATAGCCAGTGCCATAGTATCATTCAGACCTGTGGGAATGGGAAAACCCACCATAACATTCTTAATGGCTTCAGAAAGGCCATTTCTAAAATTAGCGGCCAGTGCACACTCGTTCCAATGTGTCAGCACGGACCATTTCCGAAATTTTTGGCAATACACTTCAGCCTCGTCTTGCCCCTGAGACATAGCCAGCAAGGCCTTTTCTGCCTGAATCTCAAGATTGGGTTCCTCATAAAGTAAACCGAGCGCCAGAAAAAACGCATCAAGATCAGCCAATGCCGGATCTCCTGGCGCCAGCGAAAAAGCCCAATCCTGAGGGTCGCCCCGTAAGAACGAAATAACAATTTTTACCTGCTGAGCAGAATCTCCTGATGAACAGGGTCTCAGGGACAAAAACAATTTACAATTATTCCCGAAATTCCTAAACTTAAACCTGTCTCCGGAAAACAGTTCAGGAATCGGTATTTTAGGTTCTGACCTAGGATTTCTAATAACATAGTCTTGTATGCCCTGCACACGAGTAGCCAGCTGGTCCACACTTGTAATCAAGGTCTGGACATTCATGTCTGCAGCAAGCATAGCCACTCTGAGGTAAAGGGGAAGGAAAAAAAAAAAACTCAGAATCTTCTTTCTTATAATCCCTCTTCTGCAATGCATTAAACATTTAATACGGGCCTGGCAAACTGTTATGACCCCAATGGCGAGGGTCTCAGAGGAACGTGGAAGTCTGCAGAATACAAAAATCCAGCTCATAGGGCAGTGGTAACTGGGTTGACCATATATCTACTCCTAACGCCAACACTAGAAGTAGCCGGGGATCATTCCTACGTTGATTCTAGATGACACGCGCCAGCCGGAGAATCTAGCTACCCCTAGTAGAGGAAAACAAAGACCTTTCTTGCCTCCAGAGAAGGGGAACCCAAAGCTGGATAGAAGCCCCCCACAAATAATGACGGTGAGGTAAGAGGAAATGACAAACACAGAAATGAACCAGGTTTAGCACAGAGAGGCCCGCTTACTGATAGCAGAATAAAGAAAGGTAACTTATATGGTCAACAAAAACCCTATCAAAATCCACACTGGAAATTCAAGAACCCCCGAACCGTCTAACGGTCCGGGGGGAGAACACCAGCCCCCCTAGAGCTTCCAGCAAAGGTCAGGATATAGATTTGGAACAAGCTGGACAAAAATACAAAACCAAAACAAATAGCAAAAAGCAAAAGGCAGACTTAGCTGATATAACTGGAACCAGGATCAGTAGACAAGAGCACAGCAGACTAGCTCTGATAACTACGTTGCCAGGCATTGAACTGAAGGTCCAGGGAGCTTATATAGCAACACCCCTAACTAACGACCCAGGTGCGGATAAAAGGAATGACAGAAAAACCAGAGTCAAAAAACTAGTAACCACTAGAGGGAGCAAAAAGCAAATTCACAACAGATAAAGTACGCCTGCGCAGGAGCTGCGACAGGAAACAAGGAAGAGGACGTCATCGCATGAAGATGGGAGGCGCCGGAACCCGGACCTGGACACCCATTGGACCCAAACCGCACCGGACCGCCCTTGGGTGAGTATAATTGTTACAGAACCCCCCAGCACCCAGAATATGTTATGCAGTTATTTGTATATATAATAGATTCCATGTGAGATATATGTCCCTAATGCATCAGCCCACAGGCTGCGCCCCCTAGGCAGAGAAGACAAGATATCCCCCTTCTGACCTCCCCCACATTTGTAATTCCCACAGTAAATATCAGCAGGCTCCGGCCACCTGCGGCTATTGTAATGTATGTCTGGCCTGCCGCTTTTGAATGGGCCTGCCCTCTGTATCTATGGTGATATATATTCTGTGTTCTTTGAGTAAAGAGTTGTCACACTGGAAATACGTGGAGAAGCAGTGATATTTTATATACGCCCATGTAATCAAGGAATTCTAGTCAGCGTCCTTCATTCAGAATCCAGCCAAAGCAGAGTGGACCTCCTGAACCAACGGGTGGTACTGAAAGAGGTACTCCAGCACAGCAGACCCCGTTACACTGGTGGAAGAGACGAAGAGCTAGCACTCGACTAGGGTGGAGTTCGATGGTGCTAGTGAACGGAGCCAAAAGCCCCCTTAGTACTAGAGAAAAAAGTCAAATCACCGCACTCATCATGTTGATTTTTGCTAACGTGAGGATTTATTCAAGATGAAAGACGAAAACAACAGGGCAATAGTATTTTAACGTTTCGGCCACTCAGTGGCCTTGATCACAAAGTGCGTGCCTTAATGGTTGTTTTGTATTCCGTCATGTGATATAAAGATATTCTACTAAGTTCAAGGTTAAAGAAGGCGTCGTATTTCCCAAGATTGGGGAAATAAGGCCTAAGGTCCAATGGGTGGTTGTCAGAGACAGGGTAAATCTGGTTCTAGTACCTCTGTCAAGAGCTAGGTTGGCTTGATATTAGTCTAAATGTCCCGTCCTAGGTGTGAGATCCGGTTTAGATGCAATTACGGTGCTGTTACTTAGGAGCAAAAGCAGCTCCAAGGTGTATAGACCCACTAGAACGAAGTTTCACCGCCAAGACACAGTGTGCGTCGGCGTCTCCCACCTCACCACCAACGCAGATTTCAAGCTCCCACATAGCGCTTCCTCGGATATTTGATATCCGAGCAGATACCCCCACTTCGTTCTAGTGGGTCTATACACCTTGGAGCTGCTTTTGCTCCTAAGTAACAGCACCGTAATTGCATCTAAACCGGATCTCACACCTAGGACGGGACATTTAGACTAATATCAAGCCAACCTAGCTCTTGACAGAGGTACTAGAACCAGATTTACCCTGTCTCTGACAACCACCCATTGGACCTTAGGCCTTATTTCCCCAATCTTGGGAAATACGACGCCTTCTTTAACCTTGAACTTAGTAGAATATCTTTATATCACATGACGGAATACAAAACAACCATTAAGGCACGCACTTTGTGATCAAGGCCACTGAGTGGCCGAAACGTTAAAATACTATTGCCCTGTTGTTTTCGTCTTTCATCTTGAATAAATCCTCACGTTAGCAAAAATCAACATGATGAGTGCGGTGATTTGACTTTTTTCCCCGTTACACTGGTGGCAGACAGCGGGATGTGATACCCCATCTACAGGAGGAAAGGAATGAATGGAAAACAACTACCAGAAGTTAAAGAGGACTACATTAAAAGACCTGGTGGAAGCTCGAGGGTTAATAGCCAGCAACAAAACAAAAGCAGATTTGATAGCAGCCATCATGGAACACAACAGTGCAGCGCCCCCCAATGTGAACGTGGAGGAGACTGAATTCCAGAGGGAGGTAAAGAACAGACTGGAGTTCTATGGCCCAAACCCTGCAGTAGAGATCATACGAGAGGTGATGGCTGATGTGCGTACTGATCTGAAGGAGGAGCGGACCAGGATAGAGCTAGCCAAGATGGAGATGGCAGAGCGGACCAAAGTGGAGCTGGCCAAGATGGAGATGGCAGAGCGGAGAGAGGAGAGTCAGCGAGCAGGAGGAGCTCTGGCCTCCGCCCAGGTACCTTCAACAGTAAGCCACAAAAAGATCCAGTATAATGCCTTCCGACAGTTGGGGGAGGCAGAGGAAGACATTGATGGCTTTCTGCAGGACTTTGAGCGGCAGTGTGCCCTTCATCAAGTGAAGCCGGAGGAATGGGTTCAGATTCTGGCCAGCAAGCTGACAGGCCGGGCAGCAGACGCCTATCGCACGGTACCTGAGGAGGACTGTATGGACTATGAGCGGATCAAAGAAGTGATCTTGGCCCGGTATGCGCTGATGCCAGAGGCATACCGCCAAAAGTTCCGCAGACTTATAAAATGGGTAACTGATACCCACACTGAATGGGCCTGTAAATTACGGTGGTCACTGCTACAGTGGGTACAAGGGAGCCAAGCAACCACTAAGGAGGACGTCCTCCAGCTCTTCTTGTTAGAGCGATTCTTTAATGGACTAACCCCCAAGACACAGGAATGGCTTCGGGACAGACGACCAACGACTCTTGAGGAGGCCGCTCGTCTGGCCGATGAACACCATGATGCCAGGAGGTCTCAGTCGGCTGGATCAAAGATGGTCACTAGGGGTCCTTCCATGGGTCTGGAAGCCCCCAAACCACAGAAGATTGTCGGGGGACCAGCTCAAAACCTGACTTACCACAGTCCCCCTGGGGCGCGATGCCACACCTGCCATCAGCTGGGCCACCTGCAAAGACAATGTCCCAACTGGTCTCAGCGTACCCAGTGGCCAAAGGCAGGAACAGCTACCTTCAGCCGGGCCGCTGTACACTGCTACCAAGGCGAAGGTGATCCAGCATTAGGGGCTATGACTAACCAGGGGATTGAAGAGATGGAGGAAGTGCAGCATGAAGTAGACCCCGTGCAGGCGACCCGGGCAGATAATCGACAACAGCATCGACAGGTCGTGTGGGTTAATGGGAAACGTATGCAGGGACTAAGAGATTCTGGGGCAACTTTGACCCTTGTGAAGTCTCATCTCGTCCGGGACCAAGAGAAGACTGACCGGACAGTGACAGTCCGTGTAGCAGGGGGAGCCATACATCGACTGCCCACTGCCAGGATTCACCTGAACTGGGGAGTCGGGGATGGCCTGGTTGAGGTCGGCTTGATGGAGGAATTGCCTGCAGACGTCTTGCTGCAAAATGACTTGGGGCCTATGTTGTCTGCCCTCTGGCTGAGACATATCCTGTGACCACTCGGAGACAAGCTCGAGTTGCGGAGGCGGAATCACACTCAGAGGAGGCCCAGGTAAGACACCCCAGCCCTACATGTATTCCCATAGCCAGACACATTTCTTGGGCCACCCCAGCTGAATTTAAGAAAGAGTTACTTGAGGATCCTTCATTAGAGGGATATCGTGGGAAGGCACAGGAGGTGAGAGGAGTACTGGAAGGAGAGCAGTTTGTATGGCAGCAGGGACACCTCTACCGGGTTACCGAGCAGCACCACACAGGGATGAGCCCCACTATAAAATGACAGCTGGTAGTTCCCAAGAAGTACAGGCAGGAGTTACTGCAAATCTCTCATGACATACCCTTGGCCGGGCACTTCGGCGTCAGTCGCACCAGGCATCGTCTGACACAAAACTTCTTTTGGCCGGGGGTAACCTATGATGTTCGTCAGTACTGCCAGACCTGTGACAGTTGCCAGCGCATTGGCAAAAGGGGAGATCGATGCAAGGCCAAATTACGCCCCCACCCCATTGTGGAGGAACCATTTAGCCGAGTAGCGGTCGATCTGATAGGGCCGTTAGCCAAACTCAGTCCGTCAGGGAAAAGGTATATATTCACAGTGGTAGATTATGCCACACGGTATCCAGAGGCGGTTGCGTTACCTAACATATTGGCAGAGACGGTGGCGGCTGCCCTGCTCCAGGTTTTCTCACGGGTTGGATTTCCCTGGGAGATTATCTCGGACCAGGGTACCCAGTTTACAGCAGAAGTGACCAACCAACTGTGGAAGCTGTGCGGCGTAAAGTCCATTAGGAGCGCCCTGTACCACCCGCAAACCAATGGGTTGTGTGAACGCTTTAACAGAACGTTGAAACAACTCATTGGGACTTTTACCAGGACCTATAGGGACTGGGAGAAATTCTTGCCACACCTCCTGTTTGCCTATCGGGAGGTACCCCAAGAATCCACAGGGTTCTCCCCGTTTGAACTGGTATACGGGAGGCGGGTAAGGGGACCCCTAGACTTAGTGCTAGAACACTGGAAAAGGGAGGGCACCATAGAATGGGTACCTATTGTACCCTATGTGCTGGAATTCAGGGACCGCCTACAGGAGCTGACCCAGGCTGTACGTGGGAACCTGCAGGTGGCCCAACGGTGTCAGCGCGTATGGTACGATCGGAGGGCCAGAGAACGCACCTTTGAGATGGGACAGAAGGTCCTGGTGTTAGAACCCACTAGGCAGAACAAGTTCCAAGCTGCATGGCAGGGGCCCTACCAGGTAGTGGGGAAAATAGCCGACACCACCTATAATGTCACCGATTGTGACGACCCCAGGGTTATCCGCATGTTCCACGTGAACATGCTGAAGCCCTACCGGGAGCGCTCTGAAGAGGTAGTGGCCATCTGTGCACTAAAGCAGAGGATATGGCCAGACTCCCCTTGCCTGATGTCTTAGGGGAGAGGACTCAGTCTAAAACATGGGACCAGGTACACTGGGGTGAAGACCTAGGTCCCTGGGAGAGACAGCAGGCAGAGGCGTTGTTGAGGCAGTGACAGAGGATGTTTTCAGGGAGACCGGGGTACACCCACCTGGCACAACACAAGGTTGAGACCCAGGATCAGACCCCCCTGAGACAACCCCCCTTCCGCATCCCTGAGTCTGTATGAGAAGGGATGCGACAAGAGATACGAGAGATGTTGCGTTTAGGGGTCATTGAAGAATCAGATAGTCCCTGGGCATCCCCCGTAGTGTTAGTGCCCAAGAAGGATGGGACTACACGGTTTTGTGTAGACTATCGCAGGCTCAATGAGAAAACGGTGACGGATGCGTATCCCATGCCGCGCGTGGATGAGCTGTTAGACCGGCTGGCGAGGGCAAAGTATTTGACCACCAACGATCTATGCAAAGGCTACTGGCAGATTCCCCTTAGTCCTGACGCTATTCCCAAGTCTGCATTTGTCACCCCGTTCGGCTTATTCCAGTTTTGAGTTATATCATTCGGGATGAAGAATGCCCCTGCGACGTTCCAGAGGCTGGCTGACCGGCTTCTGGATGGTCTCCAGGACTATGCGTGTGCCTACCTGGATGACATCGCCATCTACAGCGCGACATGGGAAGAGCATCTAAATCACCTAGAGACAGTATTGGACAGGATCCACAAGGCCGGAATCACCCTGAACCCAAACAAGTGTCACGTGGGCAAAGCGGAGGATCGGTATTTAGGACAACGGGTGGGAAGTGGGAAACAGCGACCAGAACCAGCCAAGATTGAGGCCATAGCCAAATGGCCCACCCCACGCACTAAATCCCAGGTCATGGTGTTTCTAGGGACAGCGGGGTATTACAGGAAATTCGTCCCCAATTACAGCAGCGTAGCCAAGCCCCTCACTGATCTGACCCGTAAGAACCAACCCCGCCAGGTAACCTGGACCCCAGAGTGTGAGGAAGCCTTCTGCCAGCTAAAGGACGCCCTCACCAATACCCCTGTATTGGCCACACCTGATCCAACTAAACATTTCCTTGTTCACACAGAAGCTTCTATGTTTGGATTGGGGGCAGTACTGAGCCAAGTCGGGTCGGACGGCCAAGAACACCCGGTAGCTTACCTGAGTCGGAAACTACTGCCCCGTGAAGTAAGCTATGCGGCCATTGAGAAGGAGTGCCTGGCAGTAGAATGGGCACTCAAAAAGTTACAACCATATTTTTATGGACGACAGTTTTCCCTCCTAACGGACCATAATCCCCTAGTCTGGCTTAATCGGGTCTCCGGAGACAACGCCAGATTAGTGCGGTGGAGTTTAGCCCTACAACCTCTGGACTTCACCATCCACTACAGACCCGGCAAACAAAACGGTAACGCCGATGGACTAAGTCGACAAACGGAACTTGTACCAACCCCATAAACTTCGGTCATCCCCAAACTGATCCGTTAAGGATCAGACTGTGTATGCTGATCGCGTCGCTGAAAGGGGGAGCCGTGTTACAGAACCCCCCAGCACCCAGAATATGATATGCAGTTATTTGTATATATAATAGGTTCCATGTGAGCTATATGCCCCTAATGCATCAGCCCACAGGCTGCGCCCCCTGGGCAGAGGAGACAAGATATCCCCCTTCTGACCTCCCCCACATTTGTAATTCCCACAGTAAATATCAGCAGGTTCCGGCCACCTGCGGCTATTGTAATGTATGTCTGGCCACTTTTGAATGGGCCTGCCCTCTGTATCTGTGGTTATATATATTCTGTGCTCTGTGAGTAAAGAGTTGTCACACTGGAAATACGTGGAGAAGCAGTGACATTTTATATGCGCCCATGTAATCAAGGAATTCCAGTCAGCGTCCTTCATTCAGAATCCAGCCAAAGGAGAGTGGACCTCCTGAACCTCGGGGTGGTACTGAAAGAGGTACTCCAGCACAGCAGACCCCGTTACAATAATCTAATTTGTTTTTCTTATCTTTCAGGTTACATCGGGGGCTTATCTACATCATTACAGAATACTGTAGATAAGCCCCTAATGGCGGTGGCCGCATCTTATATGCGAAAAATGAGGTGACAGATTCCCTTTAAATAAAGAGGCCCAGGATGGGGGAAATTAGATCATGAGTCCAGAATGTGGGACATTATCAAATAAAGGGTCCCAGGATGGGAGATAATACAGGAAGGGCCCAAGCTGGGGGACATTATTACAGAAAGGGATCCAGGACACGTGGGACAATATTAAATATAGAAATATAGGGGCTTAAGATGGGTGACATTATTACAGGAAGGTGACAAAGATGGGGGATATTATTAAATAATGGAACTTAGGATGGGGAAAATACAGGAAGGGCTAATGATAAGGTATATTATAACAGAAGGGGCCAGGTTGGGGGACATTAATACATAAAGAGTGCAGGATCGGGGATATTATTAAATAAAGAAGCCCAAGATGGGGAACATTATTAAAGGGAACCTGTCACCTCGTTTTGCCGCTATAAGATGCGGACATTGCCTGTCAGGGCTTATCTACAGCATTCTATAATGCTGTAGATAAGCCTCTGATCCGACCTGCAAGTGAAGAAAAACAAGTTATATTATACTCACCTGGGGATGGTCCTGTGCGGTCCGGTTCGATGGGTGTCGCAGGTTCGGGTCCGGCACCTCCAATCTTCTAGCGCCGCCGCCCTCTTACTTCTTCATCGCTCCCAGGCATCGCGCTCCTGCGCAGGTGTACTTATCTGCCCTGTTGAGGGCAGAGTAAAGTACTGCAGTTAGCAGGCACAGGGCATCTCTGACCTTTCCCAGCGCCTGCGCACTGTAGTACTTTACTCTGCCCTCAACAGGGCAGATAAGTACACCTGGTGGTGGCCGCATCTTATAGCGGCAAGATCTGCTGACAGGTTCCCTTTAAATAAAGAAGCCTAGGATAGGAGACCTTATCAAATAAAGGGTCCCAGGATGGGGACAATATAGGAAGTGCCCAGGATGAGGGATAATACAGTAAGGGCCCTGGATTGGAGACTTTGTTGATCCAGGACATGGAGGATAATATTAAATAAAAAGGCCTATGATAGGGACATTACTACAGGAAGGATACAGGAAAGGAGGCATAATTAAATAGAAGGGTCCAGGATGGGGGATATTAATACAGGAAGGGCCCAGTATGGGGGACATTACAGAAAGGGGCCAGAATGAGTGACATAATGAGGGGCCAGAATAAAGAAAACAGATTAGTTTATGGTAGCAAATGGGGGACATACAGGTGCTCAAAAGTTTAAATACCCCGGCGTAATTTTTGCTTTTTGGGCCTTTTTTCAAAGAATATAAATGATAACACCAAAACTTTTTCTCCACTCATGGTTAGTGGTTGAGTGAAGCTATTTATTGTCAAACTACTGCATTTTCTCTTTTTAAATTATAAAGACAACCAAAAACATCCAAATGACCCTGATCAAAAGTTTACATACCCCATTTCTAAATACCGTGTATTGCCCCCTCTATGGATGAGGTTCTTTATTTTCTCAGATGGTAAAGTTGCACACTCTTCTTGGCAAAAAGCCTTCAGTTCCTGCAGGCTTCTTCTTCCGGGAAAAAATGGTGGGCGCATGCGCAGTGCGTCTGCGGAGATCTGCCGGTCGGCATCGGCAACAATAGGAAATTTTTCCTATTGGTTCATTTTGATCACTGTGATAGACCCTATAAAAAAGTAGTAAATAAAAACCTCTGTTATTACCCCTTAGTTAGGAAAAATAATAAAATAAAAAATATATATTTATTTCCATTTTTCCATTATGGTTAGAGTTGCACTAAAATGAGTTGGGCTAATATTAGGGTTAGGGTTGGGCTAAAGTGAGTTGGGATAAAGTTAGGGCTATGGTTAGGGATAGGGCTAGGGCTAAGGTTATGGCTAGGGTTAGGGTTAGGGCTAGGGCTAGGACTAGGGTTAGGGCTAGGGTTAGGTTTAGGGCTCGGGTTAGGGCTAGGGTTAGGGTTGGGATTACGGTTAGGGTTGGGATTACGGTTAGGGTATAGTGATGTGTTAGGTTTAGGTTAGTGATGTGTTAGGTTTAGGTTTGTGGCTAGGTTTATGGTTAGGGTTGGGATTAGAGTTAGGGGTGAGATGGGGATAGGTTTGTGGTTAGGATTATGGTAAGGATTATGGTTAGAGGTGATTTGGGGTTGGGGTTGTGGTTAGGGTAAGGGTTAGGGTTATGTGTGTGTTGCGGTTAGGGTTGTGGTTAGGGTTATGGTTAGGGTTGGGATTAGGGTTAGGAGTTTGTTAGGGTTAGGTTTGTAGTTAAGGTTATGGTTAGGGTTGGGATTAGGGTTAGAGGTGTGTTGGGGTTAGGGTTAAGGTTAGGGTTATGGTTAGGGTTGGGATTAGGGATAGGGGTGTGTTGGGGTTTGGGTTGAAGTTAGAATTGTGGGATTTCCACTGTTTAGGTACATCAGGAGGTCTCCAAACCCAACATGGCGCCATTATTGATTCCAGCCAATTTTGTGTTCAAAAAGTAAAATAGTGCTCCCTCACTTCTGAGCCCTGTCCTGCCATGCACACAAAAAGTGGATTACCCCCACATGTGGGGTATCAGCATACTCAGAACAAATTGCTCAACAACTTTCTGGGTCAGATTTCTCTTGTTACCCTTGGTAAAATGAAAATTTGGGGGTGAAAACATCGTTTTTGCGGAAAAAATGATTTTTCATTTTCATGGCTCTACATTATAAACTTCTGTGAAGCACTTGGGGATTCAAAGTGCTCATCATACATCTAGATTAGTTCCGTGTGGGGTCTAGTTTCCAAAATGGTGTCACTTGTGGGTATTTTCACTGTTTAGGCACATCAGGGGCTCTCCAAACACGACATGGCGTCCGATCTCAATTCCATCCAATTCTGCGGTGAAAAAGTCAAGCGGCGCTCCTTCCCTTCCGAGCTCTGCCCCGTGCCCAAACAGTGGTTTATCTCCACATATAGAGTATTGGCATATTCAGGAGAAATTTCACAACAACTTTTAATGTTCATTTTCTCTTTTTTTACACTTGTGAAAATAAAAAAAAATGGTTCTGAATTAAAATGTTTGTGAAAACAACATTTGTTCACTTTTTTCTTCCACATTGCTTCAGTTGCTGTGAAGCGCATAAAGGGTTAATAAACTTCTTGAATGTGGTTTTGCGCACCTTGAGGGGTTCAGTTTTTAGAATGGTGTCAATTTTGGGTATTTTCTGTCATATTGATCCCCCAAAGTCACTTCAAATGTGAGGTGGTCCTTAAATAAATAGTTTTGCAAATTTTGTTGTAAAAATGAGAAATTGCTGGTCAACTTTTAACCCTTATAACTTCCTAACAAAAAAAAATTGTTTCCAAAATTGTGCTGATGTAAAGTAGACATGTGGAAAATGTTATTTATTAAGTATTTTGTATGACATATCTTTGTGATTTAACGGCAGAAAAATTCAAAGTTTGAAAATTGCAAAATTTTCAACATTTTTGACATATTTCCATTTTTTTCATAAATAAACACAAGTTATATCAAAGAAATGTTACCACTATCAAAAATTACAATAAGTCATAAAAAAACCATACTCAGGATAAGTGGGATCTGTTGAAGCGTTCCAGAGTTATAACCGCTTAAAATAACAGTGGTCATAATTAGTGTTGAGCGATACCTTCCGATACTTGAAAGTATCGGTATCGGATAGTATCGTTCGATACCCGAAAAATATCGGATATCGCCGATACCGATACCCGATACCAATACAAGTCAATGGGACACAAGTATCGGAAGCTATCCTGGATGGTTCCCAGTTTCTGAAGGAGAGGAAACTCTCCTTCAGGCCCTGGGATCCATATTCATGTAAAAAATAAAGAAATAAAATAAAAAATATGGATATACTCACCCGTCCGGCGGCTCCTGGACCTTACCGATTGTAACCGGCAGCCTCCGTTCCTAAGAATGAGGAGTTTAGGACCCTCGATGACGTCGCGGCTTGTGATTGGTCGCGTGCCGCTCAAGTGACCGCTCATGCGACCAATCACAAGCCGCGACATCATCGAGGGTCCTAAACTCCTTATTCTTAGGAACGGAGGCTGCTGGTTACAATCGGTAAGGTCCAGGGGCCGCCGGAGGGGTGAGTATATCCATATTTTTTATTTTAATTATTTATTTTTTACATGAATATGGATCCCAGGGCCTGAAGGAGAGTCTCCTCTCCTCCAGACCCTGGGAACCATACACTGGGAACTTCCGATTCCGATTTCCGATACCACAAAAATATCGGAACTCGGTATCGGAATTCCGATACCGCAAGTATCGGCCGATACCCGATACTTGCAGGACCGGAATGCTCAACACTAGTCATAATTGTAAAAATTGTCTTGGTCACTAAGCCAAGCAGCAAATTGGCTCTGTCACTAAGGGGTTAATTAAAGTGTACTCATCCTAACATCCATGCTCATGTGAGGACACCAAGACTTTTGGTGTAAAGTTGAGAGATACCAAAAATAAATGGGCTGTACCTGAATTTTCTTTACAAGAAACGTTGCTTGAAAACTGATGTCAACGTTTTAATACGTTTTTGCTGGTTCTTTGCACTTATTACCTTTACATTTAGTTATTGCCTTTAGAGTGAAAAAAATGGGCAAAAATGCTTAAAGAATTGTTGCAGTTTTAAAAATCACAGCAGTTTTCCAATTTAGTCTGAAAAAAAAGCAAGCGTGTGCATGAGATTTCTGAAATCTCATAGCTTTTGCAGGTGCTGTACAAAGAAATTTTTAATTACATAAAAAATGCAGCAAAAATGCAATGTATGAAGATAGCCTTAGTATTATTGATGTGTTTTTTTAATTAATGAACAGTATTGTAGTATTTGGTAGCTATGTGGTGGTAATATGTGGTTTGGTTATGATGTGGTGATATTTCTCTCTTGCATGTGGTACTATTCAGTCACCATGTGGTGGGAATATATATGGTCTGGTCATGGTGTAGTGGTATTTGTCCTTTGTATGTAGTATTATTTGGTCATCAAGTGGTGGTAATATGTTTTCTGGTCATGGTGTGGTGGTATTATTCCCTTTTATATGGTACTAGATGGTGGCCCGATTCTAACGCATCGGGTATTCTAGAATATGTATCACAGAACTTGTTCAGTAAATGTAAACGTAGCATATAACAGCCCACGTTGCATATAGCACAGCCCATGTAGCATATAGCACAGCCACGTAGTATATAACACAGCCACAAAGCATATAGCACAGCCACGTAGTATATAACACAGCCACATAGTATATAGCACAGCCACATAGCATATAACACAGCCCACATAGCATATAGCACAGCCACGTAGTATATAGCACAGCCATGTAGTATATAGCACAGCCACGTAGCATATAACACAACCACATAGTATATAGCACAGCCACATAGCATATAACACAGCCCACATAGCATATAGCACAGCCACGTAGTATATAGCACAGCCATGTAGTATATAGCACAGCCACGTAGCATATAACACAACCACATAGCATATAGCACAGCCACATAGCATATAACAGCCCACATAGTATGTATCACAGCCACGTAGTACATAACACAGCCACATAGGTAATAACACAGCCCACATAGCATATAACAGCCCACATAATATATAGCACAGCCACGTAGCATATAGCACAGCCACGTAGCGTATAACAGCCCATGTAGTATATAGCACAGTCACGTAGCATATAACACAGTCCACGTAACATATAGTACAGTCTACGTAGTATATAACACAGCCCACGTAGTATATAGCACAATCCAAGTAGTATATAGTACAGTCCATGTAGTATATAGCACAGCCACGTAGTATATAGTACAGCCACATAGTATATAGCAGCCACGTAGTATATGACACAGCCCACGCAGTATATAGCACAGTCCACGTAGTATATAGCACAATCCACGTAGTATATAGTACAGTCTATATTGTATATAACACAGCCCACGTATTATATAGCACAGTCCACGTAGTACATAGCACAGTCCACGTAGTATATAGCACAATTCACGTAATATATAGCACAGTGCACGTAGTATATAGCACAGCCATGTAGTATATAGCACAGCCACGTAGTATATAGCAGCCACGTAGTATATATTACAGCCACGGAGTATATAACACAGCCCACATAGTATATAGCACAGCCCACGTAGTATATAGCAGTGTGGGCACCATTACCATGTTAAAAAAATAATTAAAATAAAAAATAGTTATATACTCACCTTCCAGCGGCCCCAGATCTAGCCCAGGAGTTAGCGATGCCATTCCCAGTGATGCTTTGCAGCAATAACCCGTGATGACGTAGCGGTCTTGCATGATCCTACGTCATCTGGGGTCATTTTGCAAAGCATTACTGGGAACTGAGCTGCCGAGAGCATCGCGAGGATGGGGAAGGCTTCGGGGGCCACCGGAAGGTGAGAATAGCAGAATTTTTTTTTAAATTATTTTTAACATTATATCTTTTTACTATTGATGCTGCATAGGCAGTATCAATAGTAAAGCCTGTCGCTGATTGGTCGCGGCAGGCCAGGCACGACCAATCAGCGACGCAGGATTTCCGTTACAGACAAACAGACGGAAATGAACCTTAGACAATTTTATATATAGATTATTCAGTCACTATGTGGCAGTAATATGTGGTCTAGTCATTGTGTAGGGGTATTTCTCTCATGTATGTGGCATTCATTGGTCAACACATCATGGTAATGTGTGGTCTGTTCATGCTGTGGTGGTATTTGGCCCTTGTATATGGTACTATTCGCATGCTTTCCAACTTTTGAAGAAGGTGAAGAGTGACAAATTGTGCATGTAGCATGCCACAACACATTTTGGCCATGCCCCTGGCCACACCCCAATCCAAGCCCATTTACCATTTCTTTCTCCCGTGGCAGGAGGGGATAGATATCAGAAGGCCAGTTGTAGTGAGAGAACTTCAGAGGCCTGAGACTGCAGGCCGTAGACCCAAATATGGAACTGTCCACTATCCAGGATGGTTAGAAACTACAGATAAGTTGATTGATTGACAGGACTCCAGTCCAGCATCCTGGTCAATGTTACCTGGAGACTTGACTGGAGGCCGCAAATCTCTTACCATCCGACGTTCTTGGTGCAGAATTTGACTAACCAGGGCTGGAGTGATGTCATCTAGTCATGACTAGTGTTGAGCATTACGATACTGCAATATCGGGTATCGGCCGATATTAGCTGTATCGGAGTTCCGATACTGAGTTCCGATACTTTTACAATATCAAATACCGGAATCGGAATTTCCCATAATGCAATGAGCCAGTTTTATTCTATTCAGCCAATGAGGATCCTAAGAAGTGTGGGCACATCCTGTAAGGCATGTTAGCCATGTAAACTAATAGCATGGCTGTGATTGGCTGCTCAAATGATGTCATGATGCACTATAATGGAGTGTGGGCGGTGTGTGGGCGGAGACTGCATGTCTGTGTGTGTGGGCGGGGTCTGTATGGGCCTCTTGGGGTCTGTGCAGGCCTGCCGGGGGTCTGTACCGGCCTCTCGGGGGTCTGTGCGGGCCTGCCGGGGGTCTTTATGGGCCTCTCGGGGGTCAATGCAGGCCTGCCAGGGGTTTGTACGGGCCTCTTGGGGGTCTGTGCTGGCCTGCCGGGGGTCTTTGTGTCTGTGTGCAGGCATCGTCCGATGGGACTACAAGTCCCATCGGGCTATGCCTGCTACAATGACAATGATTGACACATTAGCCAATGATGGGACAGTAGTAGTCCCATCATCCGGCTAATGTGTTGAATGTAAAAACAAACACAAACATACATACTACATACGACATACTACATACATACAACATACATACTACATACATACATACATACAACATACTACATACATACTACATACAACATACTATATACTACATACATACTACATACATACAACATACTACATGCATACTACATACATACATACTACATACAGTACATACAACATACATACAACATACCACATACATACTACATACATATAGCATACATATAACATACCACATACATACAACATACATACTACATACTGTACCACATACATACAACATACATACAATATACTACATACATACAACATACATACTACATACATACAACATACATATATACTACATACATACATACATACTACATACATACAACATGCATACTACATGCATGCAACATACATACATAACATACAACATACATACTACATACAATACATTCATACATTACTTACAATACATACATATAGACATACAGTACATATAACATAGAGTACATACTCACCATCACTTGTCACTTTGTTCCCCAAAGCCAGTGTCATCTGTAAAAAATATTAAAATAACAAACAAACAATATACTCCCTGATCTGCAGAAATCCACGAGTGTCCCACGACGATCTCCCATGGAGAACAGCAGCATCAGCTGATGCGACCACTCTCTAGGGGCTCCAGGAATACAATGACGGGAGGGAGGTATCCTTCCGCACTGTGTTCCTCCGCCACTGTAAAAAAAATAGTCCCTAGTCTCACTTTTGGCATTACTGTGTGAGAAAGTTCCCACGCAGCTTTTGCCATAAAGTGAGACCAGTGAACTAAGGTAACCTCTCAGTGATGCACTGCAGGAGCCATTGTCTCCTGTCAGTGTGTCACTGAAGGTCCTATAGAGCAGTGACATCACCAGATGTCACTGTTCTATAGGGGAGATCGTCGTGGGACACTCGTTATTAATTGGACTGCGCCAGACAGTGAGTATATGGTTTATTATTTTACGTTTATTGCAGGCGCTGAAGTATGGTAAGTATGGTTAAATTAAGAATATTAAAATACTTTTTTCTGGCTGTGTCTTTATTTTTTTTTAACTCTTTCACTACTGTAGGATTAATAATGGATAGGAATCTTATTGACGCCTCTCCATCATTAACCCGGCTTAATGTCACCTTACAATAGCAAGGTGACATTAACCCCTTATTACCCCATATCCCACCGCTACACGGGAGTGGGAAGAGAGGGACTAAGTGCCGGAATTGGTGCATCTTACAAATGCGCCATTTCTGGGGCAGCTGCGGGCTTGTATTTGTAGCCGGGGGGGCAATATCCATGGCCCCTCTCTAGGCTATGAATATCAGCCCGCAGCTGTCTGCGTAACCTTTCTGGCAATAAAATATAGGGGGACCCCCACGTCATTTTTTTGGGGGGTCCCCCTATTTTAATAGCCAGTAAAGGCTACGCAGACAGCTGTTAGTATAGTTTTATAGGAACAAAAAATCTGACTTTTTCTTCAACTCAGTATACAAGTGCAAAAAAAATACGCCGCTCAATACAGTGCACATGTCTAATCTGCTTCTTGGTTCATTGCCTGCAATATGTATTAGATAACCAAATTCCCCCGTATGTATAATTATGGACCTTGGTTCATAGCGAGAGCTGCTGCCTGAGAACATGGAGAGAACAGAACACAGCATTTTGGATGTAGTGAAAATACGCTGCATCCAAAATGCTGCTGTTTCTGGCACATACCTATACAGGGGTTCTCTGGTGAAAACAAGTAATCATCTATCCACAGGAAAAAATAAAAGCTTATTGATTGTTGTGGTCTGACTGCTGGAACCCCCACTGATAGTCAGAATATGCAACTTTTACCCCTTAGTCTCAAACAGCTTGTGCTGATCCATTATTTCTCTAAGTGGCTGCCGAGTGCTGCACTTGACATTTTTTGGTATCTCCAAAAAGAATGAATGGGGCAGCGATCAGACGCATTACCTACCTCTCTATTTTAAAATAGGAATAAAAGTGGCCTGTAAGGGTTAAAATTTCCCAATTCTTCCAATCGGTCCAGTTCTCAATGGTCAGATTCCACCAGTCAACAAGTTATCACCTACCCATGGATCCAGTGGAATGGTGATAACTTGTTTTCACCCAAGAAGGTCTCTAATGCAATCTACCGTAGTTGTACACCCCAGTTATGGTGGTGCACCGTCGATGTGCAGGAGCCGCCTGTATTATACAATTGTTGCTCCACTACAATGGGGATCATGGCTTACAGATATATGAAAATATCTGTAGGGTGGGCCCTAGAGTTATTTTGTCCTGTGAGCCCCCGAAACCCCAGTCTGACCCTGTATGAGAGCATATGTCCAATGATTATATTAAAAAAATGCAATACAATCTTTAAAAATTGCATGTAACGAAATGTCAAGATAAAAAAATCCTCATATTTTCCTTTTTTGAGTATTAGCTGTAATCTACAATTGTCTCTACATACCCTCTGAGATTTAATATGAAGCATGCCATTATTTACGGCACAGCGGAAAATAACTCCACATTTATTTTGTAGATTGCCAAATTAATATATTTTTATAAACTCACAATAATAATAATTCTTTATAATAGAAAATTAATGTGCAACTCAATGTAAGAAAAACAAACAAAAAATAAATAAAACACTAAAAGCATTCTCTCATCTTTCCTAAGCATATGATCAGAACTGAGGCCAGGACTTGGCAAAGCCCCGAGTCTTTTATTTGCTGTGACATTCTATGTCTCTCTGTTCTGTGTATGTCTTCCTCATCTAGCAAACAGCACAAGAATATAACGGTTACGCAAGTGTTCTCACCCAAATAATAATAAAAAAAAAGTTTATTGTTTTAGTTTATGACACAAATAAAAAGAACTGAGTGATTCTGGAATTTACAAGAAAGCATCAACTTGACCAATAAGTCAATTTCCCCATATAGACATTAAATAGGCCACCGGGTAAATGACCACATAGGTGAGCACTGGGGCATGACGCAGGTTCAGCTTATATTATACTGTTCATATTCTTGTTTTCCATGGATCTTGGGTCATTTTGTTTTGTGATGATTTCTTGCTTCTTATTTTTCTCCATTATGCAAGATTGAAATGTGCTCTGAATTAAGAATGAAACTCAAACACTCTTGGGATAGTAATGCTGCCTGTTTTTCTTTCTCTAAGTTTTTCGGCCAAAGTGCCTCTGGGATGCTGCATAATCTTTGGGGTCCGCGAAGGGTACACTGGCAGTGATTGGTTATTTTCTGTAAGAAGCGCTAAGTGAAGGGAAGCATTCCTCCACCCCAAATGACACCACTCTCCCGCCAATTCACAGCTGTCCAAGCCGAGCCTCTGCTGGCCTTCTCCTCCCCATGTGCTAGTTGTATTTTTGGCCCAGTCAAGTCCTCGGTGCATAGATCATGAGGCCCCTTATTTTTAATTTAACTCTATTACATCCATTCACTGCCAGATAAGACAACACAAAGTCAACAGAAATAATATTTAGTACAGGGGTCAAGGTTATTCTATCATATTTAGGTATCATTCTACTACTATTTTCGAGCCAAAAATACATCCGTTGTTTTTCTGTTTCAAAAATTTGCAAATTATTTAGATTTGAAGTGTGACAATTGTTAAATATCTATAAACTCTTCCTAAAGGGAATAACACATACTCATTGTAAGGGTTGATCCACACAACAGAGATTGTACAAAGATACAAGGAATCATTGCAGCACCATATGACCATGGAGCTTTTGGCACGCTGCGTGGTGCCACATGGTGCTTTACACTTGTCTCTATGTACAATGGGACACGGACCAATATTTTTTGTCTCATTGATATAGAACTCAAAATAATTAAACCTTCATTTTTTTATATGAAATTGGAGCAATACAGAGGCACAGTCTGAGCAAATGGGTGCTGTACTGTAGCTCTGTACAGAACTAAAATCCATTTGTGTGCAAACGATTGTGTATCTGAGATGTATAGCCAAAGCGCTTAGAAAAAAATACTACACAAAGTATACAAAGAAAACTTCCCAGTGCTTTCAATTTAAAAGAAAAACCTTTACTGACTCTCGACTGAGCCCTGAACCATGAATGTGAGAGATCATTTGCCTACTTTTCCCATGGAGCATATCCAAAAAGATGTCTTAACCAGCTGCTTTCCTTGAAAGGAATTTCAGTTGAATCAGCCCTACTAAGCCGTCTACATGCGCATGATACAGTGGAGGAAATAATTATTTGATCCCTTGCTGATTTTGTAAGTTTGCCCACTGACTAAGACATAAACAGTCTATAATTTTAAGGGTGGGTTAATTTTAACATTGAGAGATAGAATATAAAAAAAATCCAGAAAATCACATTGTATAAATTATATAATTTTTTTTGCATTTTGCAGTCAGAAATAAGTATTTGATCCCTCTGGCAAACAAGACTTAATACTTGGTGGCAAAACCCTTGTTGGCAAGCACAACAGTCAGATGTTTTTTGTAGTTGATGATGATGGTTGCGCATATGTCAGGAGGAATTTTGCTCCACTCCTGTTTGCAGATCAACTCTAAATCATTAAGATTTTGAGACTGTCGCTTGGCAACTCGGAGCTTCAACTCCCTCCATAAGTTTTCTATGGGATTAAGGTCTGGAGACTAGATAGGCCACTCCATGACCTTAATGTGCTTCCTTTTGAGCCACTCCTTTGTTGCCTTGGCTGTATGTTTTGGGTCATTATCTTGCTAGAAGACCCAGCCACGACCCATTTTTAGTGTCCTGGCGGAGGGAAGGAGGTTGTCACTCAGGATTTTACGGTACATGGCTCCATCCATTCTCCCATTGATGCGGTGAAATAGTCCTGTGCTGAGAAACACCCTTAAAACATAATGTTTCTACCTCCATGCTTGACAGTGGGGACGGTGTTCTTTGGGTCATAGGCAGCATTTTTCTTCCTCCAAACACAACAAGTTGAATTAATGCCAAAGACCTCAATTTTTGTCTCATCTGACCACAGCACCTTCCAATCACTCACAGAATCATCTAGGTGTTCACTGGCAAACGGGCCTGCACATGTGCCTTCTTGAGCAGGGGGACCTTGCAGGCACTGCAGGATTTTAAACCTTTACGACGTAACATAGTAACATAACATAGTTAGTAAGGCCGAAAAAAGACATTTGTTTATCCAGTTCAGACTATATTCCTCAGAATCCCCAGATCGACTTATAACTGTAAGATAGAATATGGCTACACTCCAGGAAGACATCCAGGCCTCTCTTGAACCCCTTGACTGAGTTCGCCATCACCACCTCCTCAGGCAAGGAATTCCAGATTGTTACTGCCCTAACAGTAAAGAATCCTCTTCTATGTTGGTGGAAAATCCTTTTCTCCTACAGGCACAGAGAATGCCCCCTTGTGACCATCACCTTCCTTGGTATAAACAGATCCTCAGAGACATATTTGTATTGTCCCCTTATATACTTATACATGGTTATTAGATCACCCCTTAGTCATCTTTTTTCTAGATTAAATAATCCTAATTTTTCTAATCTCTCTGGGTATTGTAGTTCCCCCATCCCCTTTATTAATTTTGTTGCACTCCTTTGTACTCGCTCTAGTTCCATTATATCATTCCTGAGCACCGATGCCCAAAACTGTACACAGTACTCCATGTGCGATCTAACCAGGGATTTGTACAGAGGCAGTATAATGCTCTCTGTTGTGAACTCTGTTTTTGGGCTCCCTCTTGTGGTCACTGGTGGTATGGTGTGACTTCTGCTTTGGGCTCCCCCTGGTGGCTTTGTTTGTTATCCTGCTGGTCTCTGGCTATCAGCTGGTTTGTTATCCTCTGGGAGGTTCCTATATAGCTCTGTTTTACTTCCACTTGTTGCCGGCTGTCGATGTAATCAGTGCTACTCAGATTCCTTCTGACTACCTTGCTCCCAGTCCATCCAGGACAAGCTAAGTTTTGTTTGCTCATTTTTTGATCAGCAGTGTTTATCATGTTTTCTTGTCCAGCTTGCTAAAATGTGATTCCCTCGCTTGCTGGATGCTCTAGTGGACTGAGTTTCTCCCCACACACCATTAGTTGGTGCGTGGGTTCTTGAAATCTCAGGATGGATATTTTGTAAGGGTTTTTTTATTGATTGCATAGACCCCTGCTCTATTTTCTGCTTTCTAGTACTAGTGGGCCTCTTTTGCTGAATCTGATTTCATCCCTACGTATGTGCCTTCTTCTTACTTCACCGTTAATATTTGTTGGGGGCTTCTATATCTTTGGGGATTATTTCTCTGGAGGCAAGCAAGGTCTTTCTTTCTCTTTAGGGGTAGCTAGTTCCTCAGGCTGGCTCGAGACGTCTAGGAAATTTTTTAGGCACGTTCACCGGCTACCTCTAGTTGTTTTGGATAGGTTCAGATTTGCGATCAGTCCAGTTACCATCTCCCTAGAGCTTGTCCTTAGTTTATTCAATTGCTGGTCTATTCGTGATCCTCAGCCACTAAGGATCATAACAGTACAGCCGGCCGATAAAGTGTTAATTGCATGGCAGAAGCAGGAGAAAAGAAGCCTTGAGAATTTTTTTTTTTTTTTTTTGCCGTGTGTCTAGCTGCTGTGGCTAGCTTCTCTCCTCCTCTTAATCTTGGTGTGGCTCTGAGTTCAGCTGCTGACATGGATGTCCAGAGCTTGGCTTCCAGTCTGGATCATCTTGCTGCTAGGGTTCAAAGTATTCAGGATTTTGTTGTTCACAGTCCAATGTCAGAGCCTAGAATACCTATTCCGGAGTTGTTTTCTGGAGATAGATCTAGGTTCCTGAATTTTAGGAACAATTGTAAGTTGTTTCTTTCTTTGAAACCTCGTTCCTCTGGTGATGCCGTTCAGCAAGTTAAGATTATCATTTCCTTTTTGCGTGGTGACCCCCAAGATTGGGCCTTCGCATTGACACCAGGGGATCCTGCATTGCTTAGTGTAGATGCGTTTTTTCTAGCCCTTGGATTGCTCTATGAGGAACCTAATCTTGAGAACCAGGCTGAAAAAACGTTATTGGCCCTCTCGCAGGGGCAAGATGAAGCAGTGGGGTACTGCCAGAAATTTCGGAAATGGTCGGTGCTTACTCAGTGGAATGAGTGTGCCCTGGCTGCAAATTTCAGAGAAGGTCTTTCTGAAGCCATTAAGAATGTCATGGTGGGGTTTCCTACGCCTGCAGGTCTGAATGAGTCAATGACTCTGGCCATTCAGATTGATCGGCGTTTGCGGGAGCGCAAACCTGTGCACCATTTGGCGGTGTCTTCTGAACAGACACCTGAATCTATGCAATGTGACAGAATTCTAACCAGAAGTGAACGGCAATATTATAGACGGCAAAATGGGTTGTGCTTTTACTGTGGTGACTCAGCTCATGTTATCTCAGCATGCTCTAAGCGCAAAAAAAAGGTTGATAAATCTGTCACCATTGGTACTTTACAGCCTAAGTTCATATTGTCTGTTACCCTGATTTTTTCCCTGTCATCTTACCCGGTTAATGCTTTTGTAGATTCAGGTGCCGCCCTGAGTCTGATGGATTGGTCATTTGCCAGGCGCTGTGGTTTTGATTTGGAGCCTTTAAAATTCCCTATTCCACTAAGGGGAATTGATTCTACACCATTGGCTATGAATAGACCTCAGTACTGGACACAAGTGACCATGTGCATGACTCCTGTTCATCAGGAGGTGATTCGCTTTCTTGTACTGCATAATTTGCATGATGTCGTCGTGTTGGGTCTACCATGGTTGCAGACTCATAATCCAGTCCTGCATTGGAAAGCTATGTCTGTGTCAAGTTGGGGTTGTCAGGGAATTCATGGTGACGCTCCTGTGGTGTCAATTGCTTCGTCCACTCCTTCTGAAGTCCCTACGTTTTTGTCAGACTACCAGGATGTATTTGAGGAGCCCAAACTCAATTCTCTACCTCCTCATAGGGACTGTGATTGTGCTATAAATTTGATTCCTGGTAGTAAGTTTCCTAAGGGACGACTTTTCAATTTATCTGTGCCGGAGCATGCTGCCATGCGGAGTTATATAAAGGAGTCTTTAGAGAAGGGACATATTCGCCCGTCCTCATCCCCTCTTGGTGCAGGATTCTTTTTTGTGGCTAAAAAGGATGGTTCCCTGAGACCCTGTATTGATTATCGCCTTTTGAATAAAATCACGGTCAAATTTCAGTATCCTTTGCCATTGTTAACTGATTTGTTTGCTCGCATTAGGGGGTCTAGTTGGTTCACCAAGATAGATCTTCGTGGTGCGTATAACCTTGTGTGTCATGATCTCTGCAGGCAGAGATCATAGCAAGCCTATAGAGGGACAAGCTCTCGGAAGATGGAACTATACTGACCATGAACTAAGCCTGCCGCGCAACTAGAAATAGCCAGGTAGCATTTCCTATTTAACGCTAGATGCCCAGCTCTGGCCTAAGACCTAAATAGCTAGCAGAGGGAAATATAAGACCTGGCTCACCTCTAGAGAAATATTCCAAAGAAGACAGTAGCCCCCCACATATAATGACGGTGAGTTCAGATGAAACAACAAACGCAGCAGGAAAATAGTCTTAGCAAATTTGAGGTCCGCTTACTAGATAGCAGAAGACAGATAGTATACTTTCATGGTCAGCAGAAAAACACTAACAAAACACCATCCAGAGATTACCTTAAACTCTGGCATTAACTCATAACGCCAGAGTAGCAATCCCTGATCAACGAGAGCTTTCCAGACACAGTAACAAAACTTCAGCTGTGAACTGGAACAAATAGGCAAAACAAAACATGGACAAAAGTCCAACTTATCTAGTAGTAGTCTAGAAGCAGGAACAAGCACTGAGAGGCATCAGATAACATTGTTGACCGGCAAGAAACCACCAGAGAAATGAGCTTAAATAGCGACACCCACTACTGATGGAATCAGGTGAAACAGGAAAGAGGATGACAAGTCCAATTCCACAAGCGGCCACCGGGGGAGCCCAGAATCCAAATTCACAACAGTACCCCCCCCTCAAGGAGGGGGCACCGAACCCTCACCAGATCCACCAGGGCGACCAGGATGAGCCCTATGGAAGGCACGAACAAGATCAGAAGCATGAACATCAGATGCATTGACCCAAGAATTATCCTCCTGGCCGTAACCCTTCCAGTTGACCAGATACTGGAGTTTCCGTCTGGAAACACGAGAGTCCAAAATTTTCTCCACAACGTACTCCAACTCACCCTCAACCAACACCGGAGCAGGAGGCTCAACTGAAGGTACAACAGGTACCTCATACCTGCGCAATAACGACCGATGAAAAACGTTATGAATGGAAAAGGACGCAGGGAGGTCCAAACGGAAAGAAACAGGATTAAGAATCTCCAATATTCTATAAGGGCCGATGAACCGAGGTTTAAACTTAGGAGAAGAGACCCTCATAGGGACAAAACGAGAAGACAACCACACTAAATCTCCAACACAAAGCCGAGAACCAACACGACGATGACGGTTGGCAAAACGCTGAGTCTTCTCCTGGGACAACTTCAAATTGTCCATAACCTGCCCCCAAATGTGATGCAATCTCTCTACCACCGCATCCACTCCAGGACAATCCGAGGATTCCACCTGACCGGAGGAAAATCGAGGGTGAAACCCCGAATTACAGAAAAACGGGGACACCAAGGTGGAAGAACTGGCCCGATTATTGAGGGCGAACTCTGCCAATGGCAAAAAAGCAACCCAATCATCCTGGTCAGCAGAGACAAAACACCTCAGATATGTCTCAAGGGTCTGATTAGTCCGCTCGGTCTGGCCATTAGTCTGAGGGTGAAAAGCAGACGAAAAAGACAAATCTATGCCCATCCTAGCACAGAATGCCCGCCAAAATCTAGACACAAATTGGGTACCTCTGTCAGAAACAATATTCTCAGGAATACCGTGCAATCGGACAACATTCTGAAAAAACAGAGGAACCAACTCAGAAGAAGAAGGCAACTTGGGCAGAGGAACCAAATGGACCATTTTAGAGAAACGGTCACAGACCACCCAGATGACAGACATCTTCTGGGAAACAGGCAGATCTGAAATAAAATCCATCGAGATGTGTGTCCAAGGCCTCTTAGGAATAGGCAAGGGCAACAGCAGTCCGCTAGCCCGAGAACTACAAGACTTGGCCCGAGCACAAACGTCACATGACTGCACAAAGACTCGCACATCTCGTGACAGAGAAGGCCACCAGAAGGATCTTGCCACCAAATCCCTGGTACCAAAAATTCCGGGATGACCTGCCAATGCAGAAGAATGTACCTCAGAGATGACTCTGCTGGTCCAATCATCCGGAACAAACAGTCTATCAGGCGGACAACGATCCGGTCTATCCGCCTGAAACTCTTGCAAGGACCGCCGCAGATCAGGAGAAACGGCCGACAAAATTACTCCCTCCCTAAGGATACCTGTGGGTTCAGAATTACCAGGAGAGTCCGGGTCAAAACTCCTAGAAAGGGCATCTGCCTTAACATTCTTAGAACCCGGTAGGTATGACACCACAAAATTAAAGCGAGAAAAAAATAAAGACCAGCGCGCCTGTCTAGGATTCAGGCGTCTGGCAGTCTCAAGATAAATCAAATTTTTGTGGTCAGTCAATACCACCACCTGATGTCTAGCCCCCTCGAGCCAATGGCGCCACTCCTCAAACGCCCACTTCATGGCCAAAAGCTCCCGATTCCCAACATCATAATTCCGCTCTGCGGGCGAAAATTTGCGAGAAAAGAAGGCACAAGGCCTAATGACGGAGCAGTCGGAACCTTTCTGCGACAACACTGCCCCAGCTCCGATCTCCGAAGCGTCAACCTCAACCTGAAAAGGCAGATTCACATCAGGCTGACGCAACACAGGGGCAGAGGCAAAACGGCGCTTAAGCTCCTGAAAGGCCTCTACAGCATGAGGGGACCAATTAGCAACATCAGCGCCTTGTCTGGTCAAATCAGTCAGTGGTTTAACGACATCCGAAAAACCAGCAATAAATCGGCGGTAAAAGTTGGCAAAGCCCAAAAATCTCTGAAGACCCTTAAGAGAGGAGGGCTGAGTCCAGTCACAAATAGCTTGCACCTTGACGGGATCCATCTCAATGGAAGAGGGAGAAAAAATATACCCCAAAAAGGAAATTTTCTGGACCCCAAAAACGCACTTAGACCCCTTCACACATAAAGAATTAGACCGCAGAACCTGAAAAACTCTCCTGACCTGCTGGACATGAGAGTCCCAGTCATCAGAAAAAATCAGAATATCATCCAGATATATTATCATAAATTTATCCAGAAAATCGCGGAAAATATCATGCATAAAAGACTGGAAAACTGAAGGGGCATTAGAAAGACCAAAAGGCATGACCAAATACTCAAAGTGGCCCTCGGGCGTATTAAATGCGGTCTTCCACTCATCCCCCTGCCTGATCCGCACCAAATTATACGCCCCACGAAGATCAATTTTAGAGAACCACTTAGCACCCTCTATACGAGCAAACAAATCAGTAAGCAATGGCAATGGGTATTGATACTTAACAGTGATCTTATTCAGAAGCCGATAATCAATACATGGTCTCAAAGAGCCGTCTTTTTTTGAGACAAAGAAAAACCCAGCTCCCAAGGGAGAAGAAGATGGACGAATATGTCCCTTTTCCAAAGACTCCTTTATATATTCCCGCATAGCAGCATGTTCCGGCACAGACAAATTAAACAAACGACCCTTTGGATATTTACAACCCGGTATCAAATCTATGGCACAATCGCACTCACGGTGCGGAGGTAACGACCCAAGCTTGGGTTCGTCAAAGACGTCTTGATAATCAGAGAGGAACTCAGGGACTTCAGAGGGAATGGACGACGAAATAGAAACCAAAGGTACGTCCCCATGAATACCCTTACATCCCCAGTTCAACACAGACATTGCTCTCCAGTCCAAGACTGGGTTGTGAGACTGCAACCATGGCAATCCCAGTACCAAATCGTCATGTAAATTATACAGCACCAGGAAACGAATAATCTCCTGGTGATCCGGATTGATACGCATGGTTACTTGTGTCCAGTATTGTGGTTTATTATTAGCCAATGGGGTGGAGTCAATCCCCTTCAGAGGAATAAGAGTCTCCAAAGGCTCTAAATCAAAACCACAACGATTGGCAAAGGACCAATCCATAAGACTCAGAGCGGCGCCAGAGTCAACATAGGCGTCCGTGGCAATGGATGACAAAGAGCAAATCAGGGTTACAGACAAAATAAACTTAGACTGAATGGTGCTAATGGAAACAGACTTATCAAGCTTCTTTGTACGCCTAGAGCATGCTGATATAACATGAGTAGAATCCCCACAATAGAAACACAATCCATTCTTCCGTCTAAAATTCTGTCGCTCGCTCCTGGACAGAATTCTATCACACTGCATACTTTCTGGCGTCTTTTCCATAGACACCGCCAGATGGTGCACCGGTTTGCGCTCCCGCAGACGCCTATCAATCTGAATAGCCATTGTCATGGACTCATTCAGACCTGCAGGCAAAGGGAACCCCACCATAACATCCTTAACGGCATCAGAGAGACCTTCTCTGAAAGTTGCCGCCAAGGCGCACTCATTCCACTGTGTAAGCACAGACCATTTACGGAATTTTTGGCAGAAAACTTCAGCTTCGTCTTGCCCCTGAGATAGTGCCATCAAAGTTTTTTCTGCCTGAAGTTCCAAATGAGGTTCCTCATAAAGCAAGCCCAAGGCCAGAAAAAACGCATCCACATCGCGTAACGCAGGATCCCCTGCTGGCAATGAGAAGGCCCAATCTTGAGGGTCACCCCTGAGCAAGGAAATCACAATCCTAACCTGCTGAGCAGGGTCTCCAGCTGAACGAGACTTCAGGGACAAATAAAGCTTACAATTATTTCGGAAATTCTGGAAGCTAGCTCTATTCCCTGTGAAGAACTCCGGCAAAGGAATTCTCGGCTCAGATACCGGAGCATGAACCACAAAATCTTGTAAATTTTGTACTTTCGTGATGAGATTATTCAAACCCGCAGTTACACTCTGGAGATCCATTATTGTCAGGTGCACACAGAGCATACAGAGATTAGGAGGAGAGAGAGAGAAAAGACTGCAGCAAGGCAGACTGGAGGAAAAAAAAAAAAAAAAATTTCAGCAGACTTCTTATAACTCTCCTTTCTCAACCTGGGTCTTTAACACTTTATGGGCCGGTCAAACTGTCATGATCTCTGCAGGCAGAGATCATAGCAAGCCTATAGAGGGACAAGCTCTCGGAAGATGGAACTATACTGACCATGAACTAAGCCTGCCGCGCAACTAGAAATAGCCAGGTAGCATTTCCTATTTAACGCTAGATGCCCAGCTCTGGCCTAAGACCTAAATAGCTAGCAGAGGGAAATATAAGACCTGGCTCACCTCTAGAGAAATATTCCAAAGAAGACAGTAGCCCCCCACATATAATGACGGTGAGTTCAGATGAAACAACAAACGCAGCAGGAAAATAGTCTTAGCAAATTTGAGGTCCGCTTACTAGATAGCAGAAGACAGATAGTATACTTTCATGGTCAGCAGAAAAACACTAACAAAACACCATCCAGAGATTACCTTAAACTCTGGCATTAACTCATAACGCCAGAGTAGCAATCCCTGATCAACGAGAGCTTTCCAGACACAGTAACAAAACTTCAGCTGTGAACTGGAACAAATAGGCAAAACAAAACATGGACAAAAGTCCAACTTATCTAGTAGTAGTCTAGAAGCAGGAACAAGCACTGAGAGGCATCAGATAACATTGTTGACCGGCAAGAAACCACCAGAGAAATGAGCTTAAATAGCGACACCCACTACTGATGGAATCAGGTGAAACAGGAAAGAGGATGACAAGTCCAATTCCACAAGCGGCCACCGGGGGAGCCCAGAATCCAAATTCACAACACTTGTGCGTATAAAACAGGGTGATGAATGGAAAACCGCATTTAATACGCCTGAAGGCCATTTTGAGTACTTGGTGATGCCTTTTGGACTTTCTAATGCTCCTTCAGTCTTTCAGTCCTTTATGCATCACATCTTCCGTGAATATCTGGATAAGTTTATGATTGTGTATCTGGATGATATTCTGTTTTTTTCGGATGATTGGGAGTCTCATGTTAAGCAGGTCAGGATGGTCTTTCAGGTCCTACGTGACAATGCTTTATTTGTGAAGGGCTCAAAATGTCTTTTTGGAGTCCAGAAGATTTCTTTTTTTGGGTTTCATTTTTTCTCCTTCTACTATTGAGATGGACCCAGTCAAGGTTCAGGCTATTCATGACTGGACGCAGCCTACATCTGTTAAGAGTCTTCAGAAGTTCTTGGGTTTTGCTAATTTTTACCGTCGCTTCATAACTAATTTTTCTGGCGTTGTTAAGCCTTTGACGGATTTGACCAAGAAGGGTTCTGATGTGACTAATTGGTCTTCTGCGGCTGTGGAGGCCTTTCCGGAGCTGAAGGGTCGGTTTTCTTCGGCTCCGGTCTTATGTCAGCCAGATGTCTCACTTCCCTTCCAGGTGGAGGTTGATGCTTCCGAGATTGGAGCGGGGGCTGTTTTGTCGCAGAGAAGCCCTGGTGGCTCTGTGATGAAGCCATGTGCTTTCTTTTCAAGAAAGTTTCCACCTGCCGAGCGGAATTATGATGTCGGTAATCGGGAGCTGTTGGCTATGAAGTGGGCATTTGAGGAGTGGCGACATTGGCTCGAGGGAGCTAAACATCGTGTGGTGGTCTTGACTGACCACAAGAATTTGATTTATCTCGAGTCGGCCAAGCGGCTGAATCCCAGACAGGCTCGTTGGTCGTTGTTTTTCTCTCGTTTTGATTTCATGGTCTCGTACCTGCCGGGTTCGAAGAATGTGAAGGCTGATGCTCTTTCTAGGAGTTTTGTGCCTGACTCTCCTGGAGATTCAGAGCTGGCTGGTATCCTTAGAGAAGGGGTGATTTTGTCTGCCATCTCCCCATATTTGCGACATGTGCTGCAAGAGTTTCAGGCGGATAGACCTGACCGCTGTCCACCGGAGAGACTGTTTGTCCCGGATAGATGGACCAACAGAGTCATCTCCGAGGTTCATTCTTCGGTGTTGGCGGGCCATCCTGGAATATTTGGTACCAGAGACTTGGTGGCCAGGTCTTTTTGGTGGCCTTCCTTGTCGCGGGATGTGCGTTCCTTTGTGGAGTCTTGTGGAATTTGTGCTCGGGCGAAGCCTTGCTGTTCTCGTGCCAGTGGTTTGCTGTTACCTTTGCCTGTCCCTAAGAGGCCTTGGACGCACATTTCCATGGATTTTATTTCAGATCTCCCTGTCTCTCAGAGAATGTCTGTTATCTGGGTGGTGTGTGATCGTTTTTCTAAGATGGTCCATTTGGTGCCCTTGCCTAAGTTGCCTTAATCCTCCGAGTTGGTTCCACTGTTTTTTCAAAATGTGGTTCGTTTGCACGGGATTCCTGAGAACATTGTTTCTGACAAAGGATCCCAGTTTGTGTCTAGATTTTGGCGGACCTTTTGTGCTAAGTTGGGCATTGAATTGTCTTTTTCGTCGGCCTTCCATCCTCAGACGAATGGCCAAACCGAGCGAACTAATCAGACCTTGGAGACTTATTTAAGATGTTTTGTTTCTGCTGACCAGGACGACTGGGTTACTTTTTTACCGTTGGCCGAGTTTGCCCTTAATAATCGGGCTAGTTCTGCTACTTTGGTTTCTCCTTTTTTTTGTAATTCGGGGTTTCATCCTCGTTTTTCCTCGGGTCAGGTGGAGCCTTCTGACTGTCCTGGAGTGGATGTTGTGGTGGATAGGTTGCATCAGATTTGGAATCATGTGGTGGACAATTTGAAGTTGTCACAAGAGAAGGCTCAGCTCTTTGCCAACCGCCGTCGCTGTGTGGGTCCCCGACTTCGCGTTGGGGACTTGGTGTGGTTGTCTTCTCGCTTCGTTCCTATGAAGGTCTCCTCTCCTAAGTTCAAGCCTCGGTTTATCGGTCCTTATAAGATTCTGGAAGTCCTTGGCCCTGTGTCATTCCGTCTGGACCTCCCGGCATCATTTGCTATTCATAATGTGTTCCATCGCTCGTTGTTGCAGAGGTATGTGGTACCTGTGGTTCCTCCGGTTGAGCCTCCTGCCCCGGTGCTGGTTGAGGGAGAATTGGAATACGTGGTGGAGAAGATCTTGGATTCTCGTGTTTCTAGACGGAGGCTTCAGTATTTGGTCAAGTGGAAGGGCTACGGTCAGGAGGATAATTCTTGGGTTGTCGCCTCTGATGTTCATGCGGCCGATTTGGTTCGTGCCTTCCATGTGGCTCATCCTGATCGCCCTGGGGGTTTTCATGAGGGTTCGGTGACCCCTCCTTAAGGGAGGGGTACTGTTGTGAACTCTGTTTTCGGGCTCCCTCTTGTGGTCACTGGTGGTATGGTGTGACTTCTGCTTTGGGCTCCCCCTGGTGGCTTTGTTTGTTATCCTGCTGGTCTCTGGCTATCAGCTGGTTCGTTATCCTCTGGGAGGTTCCTACATAGCTCTGTTTTACTTCCACTTGTTGCCGGCTGTCGATGTAATCAGTGCTACTCAGATTCCTTCTTACTACCTTTCTCCCAGTCCATCCAGGACAAGCTAAGTTTTGTTTGCTCATTTTTTGATCAGCAGTGTTTATCATGTTTTCTTGTCCAGCTTGCTAAAATGTGATTCCCTCGCTTGCTGGATGCTCTAGTGGACTGAGTTTCTCCCCACACACCATTAGTTGGTGCGTGGGTTCTTGAAATCTCAGGATGGATATTTTGTAAGGGTTTTTTTATTGATCGCATAGACCCCTGCTCTATTTTCTGCTTTCTAGTACTAGTGGGCCTCTTTTGCTGAATCTGATTTCATTCCTACGTATGTGCCTTCTTCTTACTTCACCGTTAATATTTGTTGGGGGCTTCTATATCTTTGGGGATTATTTCTCTTGAGGCAAGCGAGGTCTTTCTTTCTCTTTAGGGGTAGCTAGTTCCTCAGGCTGGCTCGAGACGTCTAGGAAATTTTTTAGGCACGTTCACCGGCTACCTCTAGTTGTTTTGGATAGGTTCAGATTTGCGATCAGTCCAGTTACCATCTCCCTAGAGCTTGTCCTTAGTTTATTCACTTGCTGGTCTATTCGTGATCCTCAGCCACTAAGGATCATAACAGCTCTCATCATGTGTATCCAGACCTCTTTTAATGCACCCAATGATCCTGTTTGCCTTGGCAGACGCTGCCTGGCTCTGGCTGCTCCAGTTAAGTTTATCATTAACTAGGATCCCCAAGTCCTTCTCCATGTCAGATTTACCCAAGCGGTTTCCCGTTCAGTGTGTAATGGTGATATTGATTCCTTCTTCCCATGTGTATAACCTTACATTTATCATTGTTAAACATAACATAAGAAAACAGTATGGCAGGACCAACTGAAGAATGTGAAGTGGGTTTTCCTGTGACCATCCAGTACCTGGGTTCAAAGGATTCTTGGGTGCATATGACTTGATAGCAGGGCAGGCCTTGCACTCAATCCAACTTGTTTTTCAGGAAGCCCTCCTGTACCTCTCATGAAAGGGGTATTGTGGTGCGTTGTAATTCTTGGCAGCCCAGCCACTCACTGCATAGGCAATAACAGCATAGGAGATCCACTGTTTAATAATGGCCCTTTAAGAATATTAATGCTGCCTGATGCCCCTCTAAAAGTAGGCTTTGTGACTTTAAGAGTCCCTCCTTCATAAATGAAACAAGATGTGTCTCCTTATGTGTCACACACCACATGGCCAGCTATGGTTGTTAAATGTTACAATGACGTTTCCCAGTGAATGCATTTGTATTGGTTGAAAGCAATGTTAAAGTTTAAAAACGCATAAAAAACGCTGCGTGTGAACATAGCTCAAGCGGTGGAGGAACATTTTGGTGTGGGGTAAATTATTTTGCCTTATGTACAAGTTATTAGCCTGGAAAGGATGTACCTTAACATATTTCCCAGAAAAATCCATTTTGGTTACATTATTGTATGCTTGTTGGTGCACCTGTAAAAATGGTGTGAAGCTCTGACAACATTCTTTACAGCTGTGACCTAGGAGTCAGAAATGCTTCCAAGGGCGATCCCCATGATGTTCCTGTGTCATTTGAGCAGTGTTTCCATCATTTTCTGACATTTTTAGACCTTAAAAGGACCCCTGGGGGGATCACGGTAAAAATACTCGGGTTTCCCATAGACCTACATTGGGCTCATTGCTCGGGTCGAGTACCCGAGTATTCCAATTTGCTCGACACGAGCACCCGAGCATTTTAGTGTTTGCTGATCACTACTTACAATCTACAATGAGGTGGGGGAGATACAAACTATGATGATGATGAGCAGTGCCTGGCTTTCTACACACATTCCGCTTAGAATTATCACCAAAAAGGTCTATCTTCGTCTCATCAGACCAGAGAACCTTAGTTCTAATAGTCTGGGAGTCCTTCATGTGTTTTTTAGCAAACGCTATGAGGGCTTTCATATGTCTTGCACTGAGGAGAGACGTCCGTCGGGCCACTCTGCTATAAAGGCCCGACTATTGCAGGGCTGCAGTGATAGTTGACTTTGTGGAACTTTCTCCCATCTCCCTACTGCATCTCTGGAGCTCAGCCACAGTGATCTTGGGGTTCTTCTTTACCTCTGTCACCAAGGCTCTTCTCCCACGATTGCTCAGTTTGGCCGGATGGTCAGGTCTAGGAAGACTTCTGGTGGTCCCAAACTTCTTCCATTTAAGGATTTTGGAAGCCACTGTGCTCTTAGGAACCTTGAGTACTGCAGAAATTCTGTTGTAACCTTGGCTAGATCTGTGCCTTGCTACCATTCTGTCTCTGAGCTCCTTGGTCAGTTCCTTTGACCTCATGATTCTCATTTGGCCTGACATGCACTGTGAGCTGTGAGGTCTTATATAGACAGGTGTGCGCCTTTCCAAATCAAGTCCTATCAGTTTAATTAAACACAACTGGACTTCAATGAAGGAGTAGAACCATCTCAAGGAGGATTGCAAGGAAATGGACAGCAAGTGACTTGAATATGAGTGTCTGAGCAAAGGGTCTGAATACTAGTGACCATGTGATATTTCAGTTTTTCTTTTTTATTATATTTGCAAAAATTAGTACATTTCTGTTTTTTTCAGTCAAGATGGGGTGCAGAGTGTACGTTAATGTGAAAAAAATGAACTTTTTTAAATTTACCAAATGGCTGCAATGAAAGAAAGAGTGAAAAATGTAAAGAGGTCTAAATACTTTCCATATCCACTGTAAAAAAAAATTGAAATCACATTCGATAAATTTATAAATCACATTAGACATATAGACCTTCAAATTAAAATGCACAAAATTAACCCTTTTTTTTTTACAAGTCATAATGCCGTGAATTCCTTTGTCTGACGAAAAGCACAACACACAAAGTCACCACACTAATAGCAATTTATTTAAATAACACGGGTTCTAGACCCCAATTTTTGGACATCTGTGTTCTTTTTGTAACATTTCCTTTTTCTTCTTTTTTTTTTATTTTTTCATGTTTTATTTTCCATTTAGAATTAGAGCTGATAATCCAATATGTTAATATGTCAACATGTAAATATCTATACGATTCCTTTTTTGTGTTAATTTCTCGCATGCTAACTGTTGGATCATGTGCTGTCCCAGTGAACTCTGACATGTCCGCCATGTGGTGGTTTGGCTCCTAGATTCAAAAGCCTGTCCGGTAGCCCCTTTCTACATGTGGTTGTTTTCCTGATGATGAAGTTATTAGTACTTTGAAACGTGTTGGATACACTTCCGGATTGACGTCTTCATACTATCAGTAGCGCGGAATCACTCCACAGATATCCTTCTGACATCTACATTTTGGACATTGAAGTCCCATCTGAAGAAAAGTAAAATGTTAAACTATTTCTGATTTTTTATGCTTAATTCTTGCATTTTCATACTAATACAATTGAATAGATAATGGAATATGCATTATTCTTCTTTATATCAAGCTTAGACTTCTTTAAAGATCACAGACTAAAATAATCTGCTCTTGAAAAGCCTTTTTTCTGTTGAATCATCTGGCTAAGATGAGCAGGATGAGTAACCAATGTAAATATGTAGCCAGACAAATAATATTTCAGGTTCGTTTTTTCAAAGACTACTTAAATTCGAGACATGACTTTTCCACTATGATAAGTTGTGTTCCCTAGATATAAACAGACGTCATTTATCTAGAAAGAATCCCTATTACTAGGAAATCTTAGCTAGTGACTGTAAGATGTAAAATACTTTGCTTTTTAAGTGGTCACTGTAAACAACCTCCCCACTAAAGTTTAAGGGGGTTGACATTGTAATGATTTCTAAATGACAGGAGCATCTAGCACAACATCAATATCTTTCCACTACTTCTGAAAAAAAAAACATTTTTTTCTGGTATTCCTTCTAAAATGCTTGCTGAGGATATTCCACTTCCGGCCATCTTGTTCTCTGACTATCTTATCTTCAATCTTTTTCATGAACTTTCAGCCCTTTGAATTGCATTAACATCAATAAATACCAACAGACACCTTTTATCCCATATGCTCATACTTATCCCACAAATGCATTCATTGACCAGTACCATCCACTGTACTACAGTTGTGACTCAATCAATTTCTTACATATGTTCTATAGCTAACTTACCATAGACATGTAATGTCTAATTCAGGGACCTGTAAATGTCAGACAGCCCAAATTAATTATTTTCCTTTTATAACTTGTCAGTTCCTGTTCAAAATGTGTGCATTAACACAAAAAGTAAGAACATCTTCAAAATTCCACTTATTACCTTGCTTGCAGTGATCCAGAAGGAGTCAAAACTGCTTTAAACTTATGAAAGAAAAATGCATTTTTCACTTTTGGACATAGCTATCAAAAACAAAGGGAACCTGTCATGCCCCCAAAAGCTATCAACCTGCAGATATGTAGGTTTAATCTGCAGTTAAATAGTATTACAACACTATCCAGTCACCTATCTGAAAGTGTAGCTACCAGGAGAAAAATAAATGTATTCCTCCTGGGAGCTGCCAGCTTTCAGTCATAGAGGTATGAATGGAGCGGCTACATCAACCGCTAACAGTATTGTTAAAGACAGCTGTAAGCATGCCTTGGCACTTTCATTTACAATCCACTCTGCACAGATGCACTGCAGAGTGAGCTGTCAGTCAAAGTGCCAAGTTGTACTTACAATCGCCATTCACTGAGTACTGACTGATGATGGTAACCTCTCTGGGCACACCCATTTGACTGAAAGCCGGCAGCTGCAAGGAAGAATAAAGTACATTTTTTCCCAGTACCATGCTTTCAGTAAGGCAGCTGGAAATTGCTGTAATGCTTTTAAACTGCAGATAAAACTATATCTGCAGGTTGATAGTGTTTAGGGACTTGACAGGTTCCCTTTAATCTTTCGACCAATAAGCCATCTCCAGTAATCTAGCACATTTTACTTGCTATATTATTACTTTCCTGGTTCTAGGAAACCAGGTCCATTTTAACAATATTTAAGCAAGTTAACATGTCTCAACCCTTTTAGAGTGAAGAATCTACTTCTGTGCTGATGTGAGGGAAGGCCTGGACCGTAGTCATGGCTGAGAGTATGTACTTTAATGCACCCTGGTCTCCCATCACATAAATATAATGTCCCTTCTGTGGCACACCTTCTGCCTTGACTTCTGCACCACCAGGGTCCCGTCGGGCTGGCTGTAGTGCTGCAGCTGACATTGTTACATATAAAGAGACAGAGTTAATTTCAAACTTATAACATAAAACTTTACTTTCCTTGGTTCACAGCACATCCTTTTCAGATCCAGCATCAGCATGGAGTTTGTTATAGTCCACATTCTCTACTTTCCCTGCACTTCCTTCTATGGTCCTCAGTACGCGCCTGAGTTGCACCGCCTCTTGTGGTAATGCAGCATCCTCCCTGTCCTAAGTCACTGCGCTTGGGGATTCCCTCATCCGTTTTGTGCCAGATCTGAGGGCATCAGCCCAAGCGATGATCTGCCACATGATGAGCGACCTGCATCCCTGTACTGTGTAGGATCTCTCCTCTTGCTTCTGCTCCACACTGCTGTCACATGCTGTACTACTGGCCCTCCTGGGCCCTGGATGGCTGTGTTACTCACTTAAAACACTGCAAAGCTGCTGGGTAGCTCAGGCTCTAAGGCCCACCCAAGCTGTGCAGGCTCCCTAGCCCTACTAACTCTAACCAGGAAACTGTTCCTGCCTTACCCCAGTTAACTCCTCCTATAATTAACTATTTAGTATGTACCCATCTTGTGGCCCAACTAGTGTACAAGACTGTCCCTATACACCTAGATGAAAACTAAACACAGTAATATAAAATAGCATACGGTTAGAAAACACTATATATATAGCAGAATGAGATTACATTTACATAGTGCAGTGACCAGGACGTACTTAAAGGGGTAGGGCTGTATACCAGTCTTTGTGACCCCTAACACTGATATGAGATGTAATGAATGGGACTTATTATACCATAGTTTAGATTAAAGCCCTGGTCAATAGACAGGTCAGACAGTTTAAGACAGTGGACCTGTCACTATGGTAGACCTAATGACATCAGTGTCAAAAGGAGGGACTCAATAAACAATTTACTAATTTGAGGAGAACATCAGATTATTTCTCCAGGGGCCTAAATAGCAGGAAAGTAAATTATAAAGCTTTTTTAGGCTCCTGGAGTGAGGGAGCAGTAGCCCCAGCAGATCTATGCCAATTTGCTTCAAAGTTATGCAATAAACTAACCACAGAAATTGAAAAAAAAGAGGGGGTAAACACTGGCGCTGCACTGTCCAAACGAAAGGGGAAGGGGGAGATAAAGCTGCTGGTGAGGTGACAGAGACTGTGCTGAACCCTGTCTAGAGTAAATAAATAATGTAATAAACCGATACCACACCTGCGCTAATAGGAAAAAAATGCTGCGTGCACTACAGCACTGCCTGCTGTGAGGGTAAAACCGGGGCCAGTTGTGCTCTGCTTAGCGGAGAGGGTCCGTGATGCAAACAGTTTATGTACATACACATGCACTTACTGGATGTAGGCGTGAAGATGGTCACGGAGGTCAGTGGATGTCCAAAACCCTTCTGCCGGTAAGCCGGGCTGAGCCGCGTGCCTCTAGGGAGATCCAGGGCCGACTGTGCCCAGATAGGAGGTTGAATGCTGGGCGTCTAGTGCGGGCAGGAACCGCTCACTCCTAGCGTGCCCCGGCCGGAAGCAACGCCGGAGCAGTAGCGGTATGGAGGGGGGGCGTGGCTGAGGTAGTGACGTCACAAGTTAGGCGGGTGCTTGTCAGGGCAACCAACCAACGCGTTTCGAAGGAGGTGCTCCTTCTTCATCAGGGCTAGACGCCCAGCATTCAACCTCCTATCTGGGCACAGTCGGCCCTGGATCTCCCTAGAGGCACGCGGCTCAGCCCGGCTTACCGGCAGAAGGGTTTTGGACATCCACTGACCTCCGTGACCATCTTCACGCCTACATCCAGTAAGTGCATGTGTATGTACATAAACTGTTTGCATCACGGACCCTCTCCGCTAAGCAGAGCACAACTGGCCCCGGTTTTACCCTCACAGCAGGCAGTGCTGTAGTGCACGCAGCATTTTTTTCCTATTAGCGCAGGTGTGGTATCGGTTTATTACATAACCACAGAAATTCCCACTCATATAAACATACCCCAAAATCTTGGGACCTTAATGTGATACTATCATGCTATAAATCCTTTGTAAAATCACATTAAGAATGTAGGCCATCAGATAATTGGAACGGTAGGTTCTCTCACGATGAAAAGCTAGAAAAATGAGGCTTGTTCAACTTAGAAATAAGACACCATAGCGTAAATCTCATTTATATTTACATGCATAAATTTATGTGTGGTCAATAAAAAAAGAAATATCAGAATAATGTATTCATTTCAAGAACCTGGGAATATTAATTTAACAATCTGGCTAACAAAAATATTCTTTACAGTTAGAGTGGTCAAATAGAAGTAATAGCAGTTCACGCGTTGCGATGGCATTTTTTTTGCAATATTCCAAAATCATTCCAAAACTGTAGTTTTTGGGGGGCAAAAGAAGTCAAAATCTTTATAGGTTTGCCAACTTTATAGTGATTTTTAAAGGGGTTGTCCAGGATTTTAACGTTGATGGCTTATCCTTAGACACTCTCATCAGTGTCTAATCGGTGTGAGTGCGACATCCTACACTTCCACTGATCAGCTGTACTCAGTTGCGGTGGCAGCTCAGTAATGAAGCTGTATAGTACAGCTCCATAGACTGTATGGTGGCTGCGGCTGGGTACTGCACATCCGCTATCTGTTCAAATCAATAAGGGGTGGATACGCAGTACCTGTCCGTGACCACTATTCCATCAATGAAGCTGTGCAGTGTTAGGTATCAAGATCCCGCCTCTGCACAGGGGGAATCTCGAACCATCTCCGCTGCGGTCTCCCATTCTTCTCTAGCCGCAGTGGAGTCTGCTCAGAGGAAACATCGGTCCCAGCGTCTAGCTCAGGCTGATACTGGACGACTGGTTACTTGTGCCTTTCCAGCTTCTGCCATTGTAGCCAGTACTGGTCAGCGGCGAGCAGATGTATTTGGGACTAAGTCCTGTTCTTCCCTTTCTGAGCATGCCCAGGGCAAGATCTCTCGTTGGAGATCAAGGATCACATGCTTAGATACTGCAGCAAATCCCATTGGTCCTTTAGGAAGGTCCTGAAGGTGTTCTTCTTCTGTGGCTGACTCCTATTGGTCCTTCTGGGAAGGTCCTGTTCTTGTTGCAGCTATAAAAGGTTCGCATGGCCGCACGGCCATGCGCTAGTGTACATTTGGAATCGTGTGTGTTGATGAGTGCAAGACGTTCTTTAAAATCCCTTCCCTTGGGTATGACTGTTCGCAAAAGGTGGATGCTTGCTGTCTAGCGCCCGACTAAGCTGTCAACATAAAGACACACGATACAGCATCTATTGCTGTAACCGCCAGTGCGGCACCATGCGCTTATAGAGCGCTTTCCTATCCCAAGTCTGGGTGATTAGTGGCGTCCGCCAAAGCGGCACCGCACGCACTCTTGTGCTTCAAGTTATATTTTCTGCTACTTTGACACCCCAGTTGCGGTGTCGAGCGCAAGAGGTCTGAACGTACTTTAATCCTGTGTCTTGGGATAGAGTCCTGAGACTCCTTGCTTGCGCTCTTGGTGCGGTACCGCGGCCCTGTGACGCAACAGGGTTTGCTTCCTTCACACAGGGTGAAGTTAACCCATGTGTATATCCACATTGTACTGCCATATAGTCCGTCATTACTCAGCAGCAGGTTCCATCTCTGCACGGTGGACCCCGGGCTGCAAACGCACCTTATACCATCTCTCTTATAATTTGGTGCATTCTGCTAGCCCTAACATGCAGTTCCTGCTGCAGCCAACAATGAGAGCAGCCGTTCAACAGATGTTCCAAGGTGTTGCACCCCCACCGATCAGACATTGATGACCTACCCTAAGGATAAGCCACCAATGTTAAAGGCCTGGACAACCCCTTTAAAAATCAAATGTTGTGTTTTTGCCATGATTTTGGAAAACCAAAGCAAAAATAGTGAACTGTCACCCCAAAGTGTAAATGCACCCAATTTGGGTGTCAAATGAAAAAGTCACAGAATCCCTAATTGAGGCGTCTTTACCCCAACTATATACATCAGTCAGCACGGTATATAGCTCTTCTTTATTATGGAAATGTTTAGAATTTAGAAGGAAATTGACAAGAGCTTTTTAACTTGATTTACTGCACGAAACAGATCGGAATGTTTCTATTTAACAATGGGCAGAACGTACCCTTGAAATTAAGAACATTATCCGTTTCCAGAAAGCTAAACTCTGGCTGGAAAAAAAATGAGACTGTTTAGAAAATCACTTGGTATATTGTCAACCTGCTAGTAAAAAAACAGAGACGAGGAAAAGTCTATGTTTAGCTTGAAGCGACATGTCTGAACATGTTCAAACTTGTTTGAGAAGAGGCAGATTTCTGTTTTCCAAGAAATACTGCTGAAAATCTGCTTGCTATTCTTTTTTTTTTTTTTAATGGATGATGAAATTACAAGTAAAAGTGTCAGGAGTGGAATAAGAGGGTTAGGAAAATACGCAGCAACAGATCCTTCTAAATTAATCATGAGATACCATATTCAACTGTTACTGGGAATACATTGGGTCAAATAAGTTCATAAATACATCACTTGATATGTTCTGTTAATGCAAATCTGACACTTAGTTTTAGTTGTCCTATCTTGGGGCACTATGCAGTAATGACAAAGACCCAGATTCCAGCAATGCATCATTTTTTTGCTTGCCAAATTTTGCGTAAAAATCACTTTATAACTGCTGCATTTCATGTTGAGCAGTGTAGACTTGTCACTCATCTGCACAGTATACACCCCTCGGAACATGTGAGAGCTCAATAGTTCTCTTGAAACCCACCCACTCTCTACTGATTGACGGCTTTCTAGCTATGCCTAAGCCATGTAAAAGACAGGTACCACCAATAGATTCTGATGAGCAAAAATTTAATAAAACTGAGTGTGCATGCAAGAAAACACCTAAATTAAAGAGAATCTGTCAACATATTTTTGCTATTTCATCTGAGAGCAGCATGATCTAAGGACATATTTGAATTGATTTTAGAATTGTGTCACTTTTTGGGCTGCTTGCTATAGTTTTGATACAATTATTCTTTTCTCTGCTGCAGATCTACCAATTATCTTAAGGCTAAGCTCTGTATAACCCCACCCACACCACTGATTGGCAGCTTTCTGTATATAACCCCGCCCACTCCACTGATTAGCAGCTTTCTGTGTACACTGTTCATAGGCAGAAAGCTGCCAATGAGTTGGGTTTATTACGCTCTGGGGTGTAGCGACCCTAAAGGATATTAAAGAAGATTTGTCATTTGTCAAGTGAGCAAAATGAAATCTGTCATGGGAAAAACTGCTATTAACTAGCACATATGGGCTAATCTGCAGGTTCATAGTTATAGTATTAAAAAATTCCACAAAAAATATTAAAATACAGAATATCACCAACACCTTTCGGGTCTTTAGGGTAAGAAAAAATTGTACAGGGAATGGGGACAGTTTAGTAGTATAGTTCCACAGTCCTCTACTGATCCTAATAGGTCCCTATCAAGCTGTTCACCCTCCTAACAGCGGAGGATGGCACCCTAAAATTCGATGTGGTGCCCCCACTCAGCATCGGCCGACCCTTATATTCCCTGTAGTGCCCTAATTGCTACCCTTACCCAAACAGACCCCAAACATGCACACAAAACACTTTATCTCTATGAGAGATTTATCTCGTATTTTCTAATAGAGGAGAATAGCAATCGGTTTGATCTAATTCTTATCAATCCCTTTTATCAGTTATCTCTAGAGCTGTAACATATCTTGGATAATTTTTAGGTGCATCTGAACTCAATGTAAACAGTGGGATACCACGCTGCAATAATTCAAATATATGATAATCAGAGGGTAGTAATTATCCTTTTTGGCACTCAAAATTAGGGAGACAAATGGATGTCAGATTCAGATCCTTCCCTCTGACCCCTCATTTTGTATATCATTTGTTATGATCCGGTAACCTTGGAGCCGCATGAGAGACTTTCTCAGGAGTAGGTGGTACCTGTACTGACCGCAAACCCTAAACTAACACTGCAACTAGTAGTAGCCGTGGGATGTACCTAACACGTCCTAGACACCTCGACAGAGCTGGAGGACTAAATACCCCTATAGATGGAAATGGGAATTCTATCTTGCCTCAGAGCAGAACCCCAAAGGATAGGCAGCCCCCCACAAATATTGACTGTGAGTATAAGAGGAAAGACACACGCAGGCAGAAAAACAGGATTTAGCAAAAGAGGCACTTCTAGCTAAATAGAAAAGGATAGGACAGAATTCTAAGCGGTGAGTATTAAAATCCTAAAAATATCCACAGCAGATAATACAAATATTCTACATCTAACTAAAGACATAGAAAGTATATCTGCATCTCCTGAGAATCCAGCATGACTGAAAAATCCAAACAAAGTCTAAGCTGGACAAAAACACAATGAATTGCACTGAATTGCAAAGCACACTGCATGTGTGCACAGAGACAAAAAACCAGACACTTATCTTAGCTGAATTGGCAGCAGGGCATGAGGAACCAGAGAGAGATGCAATCCCTCCAAAAACAATGGACAACTGGCAAGGACTCATGGATCCTGCACACCTAAATACTTAATAGAGCTGCAATCAGCAGAAACACCTGCCCTGGATTACAACCCCAAGACAACTGCACTACCACCAACAACCACCGGAGGGAGCCCAAGAGCAGAATTCACAACAGTACCCCCCCCTTGAAGAGGGGTCACCGAACCCTCACCAGATCCCCCAGGCTGATCAGGACGAGCCAGATGAAAGGCACGGACCAAATCAGCAGCATGGACATCAGAGGCAAAAACCCAAGAATTATCCTCCTGGCCATAACCTGTTGTGGATTCTGTTTTTGGGCTCCCTCTGGTGGTTACAACTGGTACTGGGTGACTTTGGTGGGTTGCGGTCTCTGGTTTCCACCTGTCCATCAGAGGCTGGGTGTTTCCTATTTAACCTGGCTTTCCTGTCATTCCCTTGCCGGCTATCAATGTATCAGTGTGTCTCTGGGACCTTTGCTACCTGCTCCTAGGCCTTCAAGACAAGCTAAGTCTGGATTTCCCTGTTTCATGTTTGCTTTCATGTTTTTAGTCCAGCTTGCAGATATGTAATTCTCTGCTGCTGGTGGCTCTAGTGGGCTGTAATTACCACTCATGTACCATGAGTTGGCACATGAGTTCAAGTAATTTCAGGATGGTATTTTGAAGGGTTTTAAGCTGACCGCGCAGTTCACCTTTTGTATCCTCTGCTATCTAGCTTAAGCGGGCCTCATTTTGCTGAATCTGTTTTCATAACTATGTTTGTGCCTTCCTCTCATTTCACCGTCATTATATGTGGGGGGCTGCTATTTCTGTGGGAATATTTCTCTGGAGGCAAGATAGGTCTGTGATTCTTCTGATAGGGGTAGCTAGATCTCCGGCTGGCGCGAGACGTCTAGAGTCCCCCCAGGAACGTTCCCCGGCTGCTGTTAGTTGAGTGTTGAGGTTCAGGATCGCGGTCAGCTCAGGTTCCATCACCCTAGAGCTCGTCCTGTTTTTGCCCGTGTTATGTGTTTAATTCCCTGCCATTGGGAACATGGCAGTATAGCCGGCCCACAAAGTGTTAATTGTTTGGGCTGAAGCAGGAGAAAAAGAAGTGTTGAAGGGAATTTTTTTTTTTTTTTCCCTCAGAGTTTTGCTGCCTAGCCCTTAATTGCTGTCTAGCTGCTTCTTACCTCCTCTTAACCCTTGAATGGCTCTGACCTTAGCTGTTTAACATGGATCTCCAGAGTTTGGCTTCCAGCCTGAATAATCTTGCTGCAAAAGTTCAAAACATACAGGATTTTGTTGTTCACACTCCTATGTCTGAACCTAGAATTCCTATTCCAGAGTTTTTTTCTGGAGATAGATCTACCTTCCTGAATTTCAGGAACAATTGCAAATTGTTTCTTTCTTTGAAATCTCGCTCCTCTGGAGACCCTGCTCAGCAGGTCAAGATTGTAATATCTTTCCTGCGGGGCGACCCTCAGAATTGGGCATTTGCATTGGCATCAGGGGATCCTGCATTGCTCAGTGTGGATGCGTTTTTTCTGGCACTGGGATTGCTCTATGAGGAACCTAACCTGGAGATTCAGGCTGAAAAGGCTTTATTAGCCCTCTCTCAGGGGCATGATGAAGCGGAAATATATTGTCAAAAATTTCGGAAATGGTCGGTGCTTACTCAGTGGAATGAGTGCGCCCTGGCTGCAAACTTCAGAGATGGTCTTTCTGAGGCCATTAAGGATATTATGGTGGGGTTCCCTGCGCCTACAGGTCTGAATGAGTCTATGGCTATGGCCATTCAGATTGATCGGCGTTTACGGGAGCGCAAACCTGTGCACCAGTTGGCGGTGTCTTCTGAACAGGCACCTGAGACTATGCAATGTGATAGAATTCAGTCCAGAAGTGAACGGCAAAATTATAGGCGGAAAAATGGATTGTGTTTTTATTGTGGTGATTCAGCTCATGTTATATCAGCATGCTCTAAACGCACAAAAAAGGTTGATAAATCTTTTGCCATTAGTACTCTGCAGTCTAAGTTCATTTTGTCTGTAACTCTGATTTGTTCACTGTCATCCATTTCCGTCGATGCCTATGTGGATTCGGGCACTGCCCTGAGTCTTATGGATTGGTCATTTGCCAAACGCTGCGGTTTTAGTCTGGAGCCTCTGGAAGTTCCTATTCCTTTGAAGGGAATTGACTCTACACCATTGGCTATGAATAAACCGCAGTACTGGACACAAGTGACCATGCGCATGACTCCCGTTCATCAGGAGGTGATTCGCTTCCTTGTACTGTATAATTTACATGATGTACTAGTGCTTGGTCTGCCATGGTTACAAACTCATAATCCAGTCCTGGATTGGAAAACAATGTCTGTGTTAAGCTGGGGATGTCAGGGGGTTCATGATTATGCACCTCTGATTTCAATCGCTTCATCTACTCCTTCTGAGGTCCCTGCGTTTTTGTCTGACTATCGGGATGTTTTTGAGGAGCCTAAGCTCAATTCGCTCCCTCCTCATAGGGATTGTGACTGTGCTATAGAATTAATTCCTGGCAGTAAGTTCCCTAAGGGTCGTTTATTTAATCTGTCAGTGCCAGAGCTGTTGTGAATTTGCTTTTTGCTCCCTCTAGTGGTTACTAGTTTTTTGACTCTGGTTTTTCTGTCATTCCTTTTATCCGCACCTGGGTCGTTAGTTAGGGGTGTTGCTATATAAGCTCCCTGGACCTTCAGTTCAATGCCTGGCAACGTAGTTATCAGAGCTAGTCTGCTGTGCTCTTGTCTACTGATCCTGGTTCCAGTTATATCAGCTAAGTCTGCCTTTTGCTTTTTGCTATTTGTTTTGGTTTTGTATTTTTGTCCAGCTTGTTCCAAATCAATATCCTGACCTTTGCTGGAAGCTCTAGGGGGGCTGGTGTTCTCCCCCCGGACCGTTAGACGGTTCGGGGGTTCTTGAATTTCCAGTGTGGATTTTGATAGGGTTTTTGTTGACCATATAAGTTACCTTTCTCTATTCTGCTATCAGTAAGCGGGCCTCTCTGTGCTAAACCTGGTTCATTTCTGTGTTTGTCATTTCCTCTTACCTCACCGTCATTATTTGTGGGGGGCTTCTATCCAGCTTTGGGGTCCCCTTCTCTGGAGGCAAGAAAGGTCTTTGTTTTCCTCTACTAGGGGTAGCTAGATTCTCCGGCTGGCGCGTGTCATCTAGAATCAACGTAGGAATGATCCCCGGCTACTTCTAGTGTTGGCGTTAGGAGTAGATATATGGTCAACCCAGTTACCACTGCCCTATGAGCTGGATTTTTGTATTCTGCAGACTTCCACGTTCCTCTGAGACCCTCGCCATTGGGGTCATAACAGTTTGCCAGGCCAGTATTAAATGTTTAATGCATTGCAGAAGAGGGATTATAAGAAAGAAGATTCTGAGTTTTTTTTTTTTTTTTTTTTTTTCTTCTTCCCCTTTACCTCAGAGTGGCTATGCTTGCTGCAGACATGAATGTCCAGACCTTGATTACAAGTGTGGACCAGCTGGCTACTCGTGTGCAGGGCATACAAGACTATGTTATCAGAAATCCTAGGTCAGAACCTAAAATACCGATTCCTGAACTGTTTTCCGGAGACAGGTTTAAGTTTAGGAATTTCGTGAATAATTGTAAATTGTTTTTGTCCCTGAGACCCTGTTCATCTGGAGATTCTGCTCAGCAAGTAAAAATTGTTATTTCGTTCTTACGGGGCGACCCTCAGGATTGGGCTTTTTCGCTGGCGCCAGGAGATCCGGCATTGGCTGATCTTGATGCGTTTTTTCTGGCGCTCGGTTTACTTTATGAGGAACCCAATCTTGAGATTCAGGCAGAAAAGGCCTTGCTGGCTATGTCTCAGGGGCAGGACGAGGCTGAAGTGTATTGCCAAAAATTTCGGAAATGGTCCGTGCTGACACATTGGAACGAGTGTGCACTGGCCGCTAATTTTAGAAATGGCCTTTCTGAAGCCATTAAGAATGTTATGGTGGGTTTTCCCATTCTCACAGGTCTGAATGATACTATGGCACTGGCTATTCAAATTGACCGGCGGTTGCGGGAGCGCAAAACCGCAAATTCCCTCATGGTGTTGTCTGAACAGACACCTAATTCGGTGCAATGTGATAGAAAAACCGCAAATTCCCTCATGGTGTTGTCTGAACAGACACCTGATTTAATGCAATGTGATAGAATCCTGACTAGTAATGAGCGGAAAATTCATAGACGCCGGAATGGCTTGTGCTACTACTGTGGTGATTCTACACATGTTATCTCAGCATGCTCTAAACGTATAGCTAAGGTTGTTAGTCCTGTCACCGTTGGTAATTTGCAACCTAAATTTATTCTGTCTGTAACTTTGATTTGCTCACTGTCATCTTATCCTGTCATGGCGTTTGTAGATTCAGGTGCTGCCCTGAGTCTCATGGATCTCTCATTTGCTAAGCGCTGTGGTTTTACTCTTGAACCATTAGAAAATCCTATTCCTCTTAGGGGTATTGATGCTACACCATTGGCAGCAAATAAACCGCAGTATTGGACACAGGTTACCATGTGCATGACTCCTGAACACCGCGAAGTGATACGTTTCCTGGTTTTACATAAAATGCATGATTTGGTTGTTTTAGGGCTGCCATGGTTACAGACCCATAATCCAGTCCTTGACTGGAAGGCTATGTCAGTGTCTAGTTGGGGCTGTCGTGGTATTCATGGGGATTCCCTGCCTGTGTCTATTGCTTCTTCTACGCCTTCGGAAGTTCCGGAGTACTTGTCTGATTATCAGGATGTCTTCAGTGAGTCTGAGTCCAGTGCACTGCCTCCTCATAGGGACTGTGACTGTGCTATAGATTTGATCCCAGGCAGTAAGTTTCCTAAGGGAAGACTGTTTAATCTGTCGGTACCTGAACATACCGCTATGCGTTCATATATCAAGGAGTCTCTGGAGAAAGGACATATTCGTCCGTCTTCTTCCCCTCTTGGTGCGGGATTCTTTTTTGTGGCAAAAAAGGACGGATCTTTGAGACCTTGTATTGATTATCGGCTTTTAAATAAGATCACTGTCAAATTTCAGTATCCTTTACCGCTGTTGTCTGACTTGTTTGCCCGGATTAAGGGTGCCAAGTGGTTCACCAAGATAGACCTTCGTGGTGCGTACAACCTTGTGCGCATTAAGCAAGGTGATGAATGGAAAACCGCATTCAATACGCCCGAAGGTCATTTTGAGTACTTGGTGATGCCTTTTGGGCTCTCCAATGCGCCTTCAGTTTTTCAGTCCTTTATGCATGACATTTTCCGGAAGTATCTGGATAAATTTTTGATTGTTTATCTGGATGATATTTTGGTTTTTTCTGATAATTGGGATTCGCATGTGGAGCAGGTCAGGTTGGTCTTTAAAATTTTGCGTGAAAATTCTTTGTTTGTCAAGGGCTCAAAGTGTCTCTTTCGTGTACAGAAGGTTCCCTTTTTGGGGTTCATTTTTTCCCCTTCTGCTGTGGAGATGGACCCAGTCAAGGTCCGAGCTATTCTTGATTAGACTCAGCCCTCGTCAGTTAAGAGTCTTCAGAAGTTCTTGGGCTTCGCTAACTTCTACCGTCGTTTTATTGCTAATTTTTCTAGCATTGTGAAACCTTTGACGGATATGACCAAGAAGGGCTCCGATGTAGCTAACTGGGCTCCTGCTGCCGTGGAGGCTTTCCAGGAGTTGAAACGCCGGTTTACTTCGGCGCCTGTTTTGTGCCAGCCTGACGTCTCACTTCCCTTTCAGGTTGAGGTGGATGCTTCGGAGATTGGGGCAGGGGCCGTTTTGTCGCAGAGAGGCCCTGGTTGCTCTGTTATGAAACCTTGTGCCTTTTTCTCTAGGAAGTTTTCGCCTGCCGAGCGAAATTATGATGTGGGCAATCGGGAGTTGTTGGCCATGAAATGGGCATTTGAGGAGTGGCGTCATTGGCTCGAGGGTGCTAAGCATCATGTGGTGGTCTTGACTGATCACAAAAATCTGATGTATCTCGAGTCTGCTAAACGCCTTAATCCGAGACAGGCCCGCTGGTCATTGTTTTTCTCCCGCTTTGATTTTGTTGTCTCGTATTTACCAGGTTCAAAGAATGTGAAGGCCGATGCTCTTTCTAGGAGCTTTGTGCCTGATGCTCCTGGAGTCGCTGATCCTGTTGGTATTCTTAAAGATGGAGTTATCTTGTCAGCTATTTCTCCGGATCTGCGACGTGTGTTGCAGAGATTTCAGGCTGATAGGCCTGAGTCTTGTCCACCTGACAGACTGTTTGTCCCGGATAAGTGGACCAGCAGAGTCATTTCCGAGGTTCATTCCTCGGTGTTGGCAGGTCACCCGGGAATTTTTGGCACCAGAGATCTGGTGGCCAGGTCCTTTTGGTGGCCTTCCTTGTCAAGGGATGTGCGGTCATTTGTGCAGTCCTGTGGGACTTGTGCTCGAGCTAAGCCTTGCTGTTCTCGTGCCAGCGGTTTGCTCTTGCCCTTGCCTGTCCCAAAGAGACCTTGGACACATATCTCCATGGATTTCATTTCTGATCTTCCGCTATCTCAGGGCATGTCCGTTATCTGGGTGATATGTGATCGCTTCTCCAAGATGGTCCATTTGGTTCCTTTGCCTAAGCTGCCTTCCTCTTCCGATCTGGTTCCTGTGTTTTTCCAGAACGTGGTTCGTTTGCACGGCATCCCTGAGAATATTGTGTCAGACAGAGGATCCCAGTTCGTTTCCAGGTTCTGGCGATCCTTTTGTAGTAGGATGGGCATTGATTTGTCGTTTTCGTCTGCTTTCCATCCTCAGACTAATGGACAGACGGAGCGAACCAATCAGACTTTGGAGGCTTATTTGAGGTGTTTTGTCTCTGCTGATCAGGACGATTGGGTGACATTCTTGCCGTTGGCTGAGTTTGCCCTTAATAATCGGGCTAGTTCCGCCACCTTGGTTTCGCCTTTTTTCTGCAACTCTGGTTTCCATCCTCGCTTTTCTTCGGGTCATGTGGAGCCTTCTGACTGTCCTGGGGTGGATTCTGTGGTGGATAGGTTGCAGCAGATCTGGAATCATGTGGTGGACAACTTGAAGTTGTCACAAGAGAAGGCTCAGCGCTTTGCCAACCGCCGCCGCGGTGTGGGTCCCCGACTACGCGTTGGGGATTTGGTATGGCTTTCTTCCCGCTTTGTTCCTATGAAGGTCTCCTCTCCCAAATTTAAACCTCGTTTTATTGGGCCTTACAAGATATTGGAAATCCTTAATCCTGTATCTTTTCGTCTGGATCTTCCTGTGTCGTTTGCTATTCACAATGTATTTCATAGGTCCTTGTTGCGGCGGTACATTGTGCCTGTAGTTCCTTCTGCTGAGCCTCCTGCTCCGGTGTTGGTTGAGGGCGAGTTGGAGTACGTGGTGGAGAAGATCTTGGATTCTCGCCTCTCCAGGCGGAGGCTTCAGTACCTGGTCAAGTGGAAGGGCTATGGTCAGGAGGATAATTCCTGGGTGGTCGCCTCTGATGTTCATGCGGCCGATTTAGTTCGGGCCTTTCATGCCGCTCGTCCTGATCGCCCTGATGGTCGTGGTGAGGGTTCGGTGACCCCTCACTAAGGGGGGGGTACTGTTGTGAATTTGCTTTTTGCTCCCTCTAGTGGTTACTAGTTTTTTGACTCTGGTTTTTCTGTCATTCCTTTTATCCGCACCTGGGTCGTTAGTTAGGGGTGTTGCTATATAAGCTCCCTGGACCTTCAGTTCAATGCCTGGCAACGTAGTTATCAGAGCTAGTCTGCTGTGCTCTTGTCTACTGATCCTGGTTCCAGTTATATCAGCTAAGTCTGCCTTTTGCTTTTTGCTATTTGTTTTGGTTTTGTATTTTTGTCCAGCTTGTTCCAAATCAATATCCTGACCTTTGCTGGAAGCTCTAGGGGGGCTGGTGTTCTCCCCCCGGACCGTTAGACGGTTCGGGGGTTCTTGAATTTCCAGTGTGGATTTTGATAGGGTTTTTGTTGACCATATAAGTTACCTTTCTCTATTCTGCTATCAGTAAGCGGGCCTCTCTGTGCTAAACCTGGTTCATTTCTGTGTTTGTCATTTCCTCTTACCTCACCGTCATTATTTGTGGGGGGCTTCTATCCAGCTTTGGGGTCCCCTTCTCTGGAGGCAAGAAAGGTCTTTGTTTTCCTCTACTAGGGGTAGCTAGATTCTCCGGCTGGCGCGTGTCATCTAGAATCAACGTAGGAATGATCCCCGGCTACTTCTAGTGTTGGCGTTAGGAGTAGATATATGGTCAACCCAGTTACCACTGCCCTATGAGCTGGATTTTTGTATTCTGCAGACTTCCACGTTCCTCTGAGACCCTCGCCATTGGGGTCATAACACAGAGCATACTGCTATGCAGAATTATATTAAGGAGTCCTTGGAAAAGGGACATGTTCGTCCATCTTCGTCCCCTCTGGGAGCAGGTTTTTTTTTCGTGGCAAAAAAAGATGGTTCCCTGAGGCCTTGTATAGATTATCGCCTTCTGAATAAGATTACAGTCAAATATCAGTATCCATTGCCATTATTGACTTATTTGTTTGCTCGCATTAAGGGGGCTAGGTGGTTCACTAAGATAGATCTTCGCGGTGCGTATAATCTTGTGCGGATAAAGCAGGGTGATGAGTGGAAAACCGCATTTAATACACCTGAGGGCCATTTTGAGTATTTGGTAATGCCTTTTGGACTTTCTAATGCTCCTTCAGTCTTTCAGTCCTTTATGCACAATATTTTCCGTGAATATCTGGATAAGTTTATGATTGTGTATTTGGATGATATTTTGGTGTTTTCTGATGACTGGGAGTCTCATGTTCTACAGGTCAGGAAGGTGTTTCAAGTCCTGCGGGCCAATTCTCTGTTTGTGAAGGGCTCAAAATGTCTCTTCGGAGTCCAGAAGATTTATTTTTTGGGGTACATTTTTTCTCCTTCTACTATTGAGATGGATCCCGTCAAGGTTCAGGTGATTTGTGACTGGACACAACCTACATCTGTTAAGAGTCTTCAGAAGTTCTTGGGTTTTGCTAATTTTTATCGTCGGTTCATTACTAATTTTTCCAGTGTTGTTAAACCTTTGACTGATTTGACTAAAAAGGGTGCTGATGTTGCTAATTGGTCTCCTACGGCTGTGGAGGCCTTTCAGGAACTTAAGCGCCGGTTTTCTTCTGCTCCTGTGTTATGTCAACCAGATGTTTCACTTCCTTTTCAGGTTGAGGTTGATGCTTCCGAGATTGGAGCGGGGGCGGTTTTGTCACAGAGAAGTTCCGATGGCTCGGTGATGAAGCCATGTGCGTTCTTTTCTAGAAAATTCTCGCCCGCCGAGCGCAATTATGATGTGGGTAATCAGGAGCTTTTGGCCATGAAATGGGCATTTGAGGAGTGGCGTCATTGGCTTGAGGGTGCTAGACATCGTGTGGTGGTTTTGACTGATCACGAAAATCTGATTTACCTTGAGTCTGCCAGGCGTCTGAATCCTAGACAGGCTCGTTGGTCGTTGTTTTTTTCTCGTTTCAATTTTGTGGTTTCATACCTGCCAGGTTCAAAGAATGTGAAGGCAGATGCTCTTTCCAGGAGTTTTGTGCCTGACTCTCCTGGAGACTCTGGGCCTACTGGTATCCTTAGGGATGGGGTAATATTGTCCGCCGTCTCCCCAGACTTGCGACGTGCATTGCAGGAGTTTCAGGTGGATAAACCTGATCGTTGTCCACCAGAAAGACTGTTTGTTCCGGATGATTGGACCAGTAGAGTCATCTCCGAGGTCCATTCTTCTGTGTTGGCTGGTCATCCTGGAATATTTGGTACTAGAGACTTGGTGGCCAGGTCTTTTTGGTGGCCTTCCTTGTCAAGGGATGTGCGCACCTTTGTGCAGTCTTGTGAAGTGTGTGCTCGGGCTAAGCCTTGCTGTTCTCGGGCCAGTGGGTTGTTGTTATCCTTGCCTATCCCGAAGAGGCCTTGGACGCACATTTCCATGGATTTTATTTCAGATCTCCCTGTCTCACAGAAAATGTCCGTTATCTGGGTTGTGTGTGACCGCTTTTCTAAGATGGTTCATTTGGTACCCTTGCCTAAGTTGCCTTCCTCCTCTGAGTTGGTCCCTTTATTTTTTCAGAACGTGGTTCGTTTGCATGGGATTCCGGAGAATATCGTTTCTGACAGGGGATCCCAGTTTGTGTCTAGATTTTGGCGGACGTTTTGTGCTAAGATGGGCATTGATTTGTCTTTCTCGTCTGCATTCCATCCTCAGACGAATGGCCAGACGGAGCGAACTAATCAGACCTTGGAAACTTATTTAAGGTGTTTTGTTTCTGCTGATCAAGATGACTGGGTTGCCTTTTTGCCACTGGCCGAATTTGCCCTTAATAATCGGGCTAGTTCTGCTACTTTGGTTTCTCCTTTCTTTTGTAATTCGGGGTTTCATCCTCGTTTTTCCTCTGGTCAGGTGGAGCCTTCGGATTGTCCTGGAGTGGACGTGGTGGTGGACAGGCTACATCAGATTTGGAATCAGGTGGTGGACAATTTGAAGTTGTCTCAGGAGAAGACTCAGCAGTTTGCTAATCGCCGTCGCCGCGTGGGTCCCCTACTTCTTGTTGGGGACTTGGTGTGGTTGTCTTCTCGTTTTGTCCCTATGAAGGTCTCGTCTCCTAAGTTCAAGCCTCGGTTCATCGGTCCTTATAAGATCTTGGAGATTCTTAACCCTGTGTCTTTTCGTTTGGATCTCCCAGCATCGTTTGCTATTCATAATGTGTTCCATCGGTCGTTATTGCGGAGGTATGAGGTGCCCGTTGTTCCTTCGGTTGAGCCTCCTGCTCCGGTGCTGGTGGAGGGAGAATTGGAGTATGTTGTTGAGAAGATCTTGGATTCTCGTGTTTCCAGACGTAAACTCCAGTATTTGGTTAAGTGGAAGGGTTATGGTCAGGAGGATAATTCCTGGGTGGTCGCCTCTGATGTTCATGCGACTGATTTGGTCCGCGCCTTCCATAGAGCTCATCCTGATCGCCCTGGGGGTTCTCGTGAGGGTTCGGTGACCCCTCCTCAAGGGGGGGGTACTGTTGTGGATTCTGTTTTTGGGCTCCCTCTGGTGGTTACAACTGGTACTGGGTGACTTTGGTGGGTTGCGGTCTCTGATTTCCACCTGTCCATCAGAGGCTGGGTGTTTCCTATTTAACCTGGCTTTCCTGTCATTCCCTTGCCGGCTATCAATGTATCAGTGTGTCTCTGTTACCTTTGCTACCTGCTCCTAGGCCTTCAAGACAAGCTAAGTCTGGATTTCCCTGTTTCATGTTTGCTTTCATGTTTTTAGTCCAGCTTGCAGATATGTAATTCTCTGCTGCTGGTTGTTCTAGTGGGCTGAAATTACCACTCATGTACCATGAGTTGGCATATGAGTTCAAGTAATTTCAGGATGGTATTTTGAATGGTTTTAAGCTGACCGCGCAGTTCACCTTTTGTATCCTCTGCTATCTAGCTTAAGCGGGCCTCATTTTGCTGAATCTGTTTTCATAACTACGTTTGTGCCTTCCTCTCATTTCACCGTCATTATATGTGGGGGACTGCTATTTCTGTGGGAATATTTCTCTGGAGGCAAGATAGGTCTGTGATTCTTCTGATAGGGGTAGCTAGATCTCCGGCTGGCGCGAGACGTCTAGAGTCCCCCCAGGAACGTTCCCCGGCTGCTGTTAGTTGAGTGTTGAGGTTCAGGATCGCGGTCAGCTCAGGTTCCATCACCCTAGAGCTCGTCCTGTTTTTGCCCGTGTTATGTGTTTAATTCCCTGCCATTGGGAACATGACAATAACCCTTCCATTTGACAAGGTACTGAAGCCTCCGCCTCGAAAAGCGAGAATCCAAAATCTTCTCAACCACATACTCCAACTCCCCATCAACCAACACAGGAGCAGGAGGATCAACAGAGGGAACAACGGGCACCACATATTTTCGCAATAAAGATCTATGGAAAACATTATGGATGGCAAAAGAGGCCGGAAGGGCCAAATGAAAAGACACCGGATTGATAATCTCAGAAATCCTATAAGGACTAATAAACCGAGGCTTAAACTTAGGGGAAGAAACCTTCATAGGAACATGACGGGAAGACAACCAGACCAAATCCCCAACCCGAAGCCGGGAACCAACACACCGACGACGGTTACCACATGAGCCCAAATCTGCTGCAACCTGTCAACCACAGAATCCACACCAGGACAATCTGAAGGCTCAACTTGCCCCGAAGAAAAACGAGGATGAAAACCAAAATTACAAAAGAAGGGCGAAACCAAGGTAGCCGAACTAGCCCGATTATTAAGGGCAAACTCGGCCAATGGCAAGAAAGCCACCCAATCATCCTGATCAGCAGACACAAAACATCTCAAATAAGTTTCCAAAGTCTGATTAGTTCGCTCGGTCTGGCCATTTGTCTGAGGATGAAATGCGGAAGAAAAAGACAAATCAATGCCCAGCCTAGCACAAAAGGCCCGCCAAAACCTAGAAACAAACTGGGAACCTCTGTCGGAAACAATATTCTCCGGAATACCATGCAAACGAACCACATGCTGAAAAAACAACGGAACCAAATCAGAATAGGAAGGCAATTTAGGCAAAGGCACCAAATGAACCATCTTAGAAAACAGGTCACAAACCACCCAGATAACCGACATCCTCTGGGAAACCGGAAGATCTGAAATAAAATCCATAGAAATATGCGTCCAGGGCCTCTCAGGGACCGGCAAAGGCAAAAGCAACCCACTAGCACGGGAACAACAAGGCTTGGCCCACGCACAAGTCCCACAGGACTGCACAAAAGAATGCACATAACGCGACAAAGAAGGCCACCAAAAGGACCTACCAACCAAATGTCTGGTACCAAAAATACCGGGATGGGCAGCCAACACAGAACAATGAACCTCAGAAATCACTCTACTAGTCCATCTATCAGGAACAAACAGTTTCTCCACTGGACAGCGGTCAGGTTTGTCAGCCTGAAATTCCTGCAGAACCCGTCGCAAATCAGGGGAAATGGCAGAAAGGACCACCCCTTCCTTCAGAATGCCGACCGGCTCAAGTACCTCAGGAGAATCAGGCAAAAAACTCCTAGAGAGGGCATCAGCCTTAATATTCTTAGAACCTGGAACATACAAGACCACAAAATCAAAACGGGAGAAAAACAGGGACCATCGAGCCTGTCTAGGATTCAGCCGTTTGGCAGATTCGAGGTAAATCAGATTTTTATGATCGGCCAAGACCACAATACGGTGCTTGGCTCCCTCAAGCCAATGTCGCCATTCCTCAAACGCCCACTTCATAGCCAACAACTCCCGATTGCCGACATCATAATTGCGCTCAGCAGGCGAAAACTTATGGGAAAAGAAGGCACACGGTTTCATCAAGGAACCATCAGAATTCCTCTGAGACAAAACGGCCCCTGCCCCAATCTCAGAAGCGTCAACCTCAACCTGAAACGGAAGAGAAACATCTGGCTGACGGAACACCGGGGCAGAAGTAAATCGGCGTTTAAGCTCCTGAAAGGCAGAGACAGCCACAGAGGACCAATTCGTTACATCAGCACCTTTCTTCGTCAAATCGGTCAGGGGTTTAACCACACTGGAGAAGTTAGCAATGAAACGGCGATAAAAATTAGCAAAGCCCAAGAATTTCTGAAGGCTCTTCATGGATGTGGGCTGAATCCAATCATGAATGGCCTGAACCTTAACCGGATCCATCTCCATAGATGAGGGAGAAAAAATGAAGCCCAGAAAAGAAACCTTCTGCACTCCAAAGAGACACTTAGACCCCTTCACAAACAAAGCATTATCACGAAGGATCTGAAATACCATCCTGACCTGTTTCACATGAGACTCCCAATCATCGGAAAAAATTAAGATGTCATCCAAATATACAATCATGAATTTATCAAGATAATTCCGGAAGATATCATGCATGAAGGACTGAAAAACTGATGGAGCATTAGAGAGCCCGAATGGCATCACAAGGTATTCAAAATGGCCTTCGGGCGTATTAAACGCAGTTTTCCATTCATCACCCTACTTAATACAAACAAGATTATATGCCCCCCGAAGGTCAATTTTAGTAAACCAACTAGCCCCCTTAATCCTGGCAAACAAATCGGAAAGCAAAGGCAAAGGGTATTGAAACTTGACCGTGATCTTATTCAAGAGGCGATAATCAATACAGGGTCTCAAGGAGCCATCCTTCTTAGCAACAAAAAAAAATCCCACTCCCAACGGTGAAGAAGATGGCTGAATATGCCCTTTCTCCAAAGACTCCTTAACATAACTCCGCATGGCGGTATGTTCAGGCACAGACAGGTTGAAAAGTCGTCCCTTAGGAAACTTACAGCCTGGAATCAAGTCAATAGCACAATCACAGTCCCTATGCGGTGGAAGGGAACTGGACTTGGGCTCATCTAATACATCCTGAAAATCAGACAAAAACTCTGGAACTTCAGAAGAGGAGGAAGAGGAGATTGACATCACAGGAATGTCATTATGAACCCCCTGACAACCCCAACTAGTCACAGACATAGACTTCCAATCCAACACAGGATTATGTATCTGCAACCATGGAAAACCCAGCACAATAGCATCATGCAAATTATGCAACACCAGAAAACGACAATCTTCCTGATGGGCTGGCGCCATGCACATGGTCACATGTGTCCAAAACTGGGGTTTATTTTTAGCCAAAGGTGTAGCATCAATGCCCCTTAAAGGAATAGGGTTCTGCAAAGACTGCAAGGGGAAACCACAACGCCTGGCAAATTCAAAGTCCATTAAGTTCAAAGCGGCGCCTGAATCCACAAACGCCATGACAGAAAATGACGACAATGAGCAGATCAAGGTCACAGATAACAGAAATTTAGGTTGTACAGTTCCGATGGTAACTGAACTAGCGATTCTCTTTGTACGCTTTGGGCCGACTGAAATGACATGAGAAGCATCGCCACAATAAAAACACAACCTATTCTGACGTCTGAATCCTTGTTGTTCCATTCTAGACAGAATCCTATCACACTGCATAGGCTCAGGCATCTGTTCTGACGACAACGCCACAGCACGCACAGTTCTGCGCTCCCGCAAGCGCCTATCAATCTGAATGGCCAGAGACATAGAATCACTCAGACCAACAGGTGTGGGAAACCCCACCATAACATCTTTAACAGATTCAGAAAGACCCTTTCTGAAAATTGCCGCCAAAGCATCCTCATTCCATTTAGTCAGCACAGTCCATTTTCTAAATTTCTGACAATACAATTCTGCCGCTTCTTGACCCTGAGACAGGGCCAACAAGGTCTTCTCTGCTTGATCCACATAATTTGGTTCATCATATAATAATCCTAGAGCCTGAAAAAAGGCATCTACATTAAGCAAGGCCGGATTCCCAGATTCCAGGGAAAATGCCCAATCCTGAGGGTCGCCACGCAGCAGGGAGATGACAATTTTAACCTGCTGAATGGGATCACCAGAGGAACGAGGCTTCAGAGCAAAAAACAGTTTACAGTTGTTTTTAAAACTCAAAAATTTGGACCTGTCCCCAAAAAACTAATCAGGAGTAGGAATCCTAGGCTCTAAAAGCGGAGTCTGAACAATATAATCAGAAATACCCTGTACCCTAGCAGCAAGCTGGTCTACACGAGAAATTAATCCCTGAACATCCATGCTAGCACAAGACTCCTCAGTCACCCAGAGGAAAAGAGGGAAGAAAAGACAAAGCAGGCTACAGAAAAAAAAATGGCTCTTTCTTCCCTTCTTCTGAGATGCATTTAAATCATTGTTGGCCAGTTGTACTGTTATGATCCGATAACCTTGTAGCCGCATGAGAGACTTTCTCAGGACTAGGTGGTACCTGTACTGACCGCAAACCCTAAACTAACACCGCAACTAGAAGTAGCCGTGGGACGTACCTAACACGTCCTAGACTCCTCGACACAGCCGGAGGACTAAATACCCCTATAGATGGAAATGGGAATTCTATCTTGCCTCAGAGCAGAACCCCAAAGGATAGGCAGCCCCCCACAAATATTGACTGTGAGTATAAGAGGAAAGACACACGCAGGCAGAAAAACAGGATTTAGCAAAAGAGGCACTTCTAGCTAAATAGAAAAGGATAGGACAGAATTCTAAGCGGTGAGTATTAAAATCCTAAAAATATCCACAGCAGATAATACAAATATTCTACATCTAACTAAAGACATAGAAATTATATCTGCATCTCCTGAGAATCCAGCATGACTGAAAAATCCAAACAAAGTCTAAGCTGGACAAAAACACAATGAATTGCACTGAATTGCAAAGCACACTGCATGTGTGCACAGAGACAAAAAACCAGACACTTATCTTAGCTGAATTGGCAGCAGGGCATGAGGAACCAGAGAGAGATGCAATCCCTCCAAAAACAATGGACAACTGGCAAGGACTCATGGATCCTGCCCACCTAAATACCAAATAGAGCTGCAATCAGCAGAAACACCTGCCCTGGATTACAACCCCAAGACAACTGCACTACCACCAACAACCACCGGAGGGAGCCCAAGAGCAGAATTCACAACAATCATTGGCGCGCATCTACATTACCGGCACATGTTACGGCCGGAGGAACTCACGCGAGCCTATTCTCATTACATCCCGGTCATTCTGTGTATTAACTTCTGGTACACCTACAGCTGCTTCCCGGTGGTGGAGCGCAGATGCGTCTCACCATTAGTGACATGCGCGGTATGAGCTCACCGTAATGCATCTTGCTCCCAGTCCAATAGTATCTCCTTTCCGGAGATTGGAATGCAAATGCGTCTCATTATCACTGGCATGGATGATGTATATGGGGGCGCCACATAGAATTTTAGGGTGCCAACCTCCGCTGTTAGGAAGGTGAACAGCTCAATAGGGACCTTTTGGGGGTCAGTAGAGGACTGTGGAACTATACTACTAAACTGTCCCCATTCCCTGTACTATTTTTTCTTGTATTTTATTAATTTTTATGGAATTTTTTAATCTAACATTACTAAAAGTTATTTTTTAAGGGTTGTTTTCTTTTTGGTTGATGAATCTAAATATTCCCAATCTTTATTTGTTGTGGTTTGTTGCCTCATAGTTAAAAGCATTCTGAACCTCCCTAGCGCCTGCACTTAGATACCCGCTGTCAGGAGAAAATTAATTTTACTCCACCTGGTAGTGTTCAGGCTTCAACCATGGGGGCACCAGCGCGGGTTCAGTCACGGCCCCATGTATAGAGAAAGGTAGCTGTAACTGCGCCCCCTGTAGTGCCCCAATGCCGGCTAACAACTCACCAGAACTGCTATGGGCAGCAAAATGACACCCTAGTTTACCAGACTTTTTATGGCTAAACTGGAGAATGATTTTTTGCCATTCTGCTTCATTAAGCCCTTGGTCTACGTCGTCCATTACATTGATGACATCTTAATAATCTGGACTGGACTAAGTCTGAACAAGAACTTATAAAATTCCATGAAAGATTAAATACCATTCATCAATCGGTAAACTGGACAATGGACCACTCAAATACAGGAATCAACTTTTGGGATACTACCATAAAAATAAAAAATGGTTCAATCCAGACATCGGTGTATCGGAAACAAATCGACTAGCTCATATCCCTCAGAATGGACAGTTTCAACCTGAAGCACATCAAAAAGTCCATTGTCTACCATGAGGCCCTCTGATATAATCCGATCTGCTACAACCCATCAGACAGTGATGAACACTTAACTCATCTTAAAAAAAACATTTTTAAACCAAGGCTACCACCCCACATCCATTGATGATCAGATCAATAGAGCCACAAGAATCCCTTGAAGTCAACTACTTCAATATGGAGAAAAAACAAGGAAAATAATCATGTACCACCTGTGGTGGCATACAGCACACAGCTTAAAGTGCTCAGAAAAACTGTCAAAAAACGTCACCATATCCAACACAAGGATGACTGGCTAAAAATAATATTCAGAGACCTTACCTTACTATGCTACAGACAAACTCCAAATTTAAGAAATATTGTGATCAGAAGCTCCATACCTTTGGATTGGGGAAGAGTGAACCAGAACCGGAAAGTTTAGAGTCCTTAATACACAGCTAGTGTCCGACACCAAACCCCGAACACTGATTTTTTACTGTATGTCCTTTTCTTGTTCGGGTTCGCCAATCTAATAAAGCTTGTTGAAAGGCTGAAGAGCAGTAGTCAGGATATTAAACCCTTAATGACTGGGCCAAATTTTTTAAATCTGACATGTGTCACTTTATCTAGTAATAAATGCAACATATCTCATTGATTTTGAGGGGGTTTTTTTTCGTGAAACATTATACTTTAAAAAAAAATAGCAATTTTCAAACTTTGAATGATTATACCCTTATACCTTTAATCCAGACTGTCATACCACACAAAAACATTAACAAATTATATTTACCTCATGTCTGCTTTACATCAGCACAATTTGTAAAAAGTAGTTTTCTTTTGTTAACATTTTAGAAGGTTTACAAATGTAGCAGTCATTTTTCAGTGTTTTCAAGGAAATTTACAAAACTTTATTTTTTTAGGGACCTATTCAGTTTTGAAATGACTTTAGGGGTCCTATGTATTGGAAACTCCCAAAAATGATAGGTAGCACCCCTCAACATGTTCAAAATTGCTTTCAGGTAGCTTATTAACCCTTCAGTTGCTTTTCAAGAATTAATGTTAAGTGATATGACAGGAATGAAAAGATGTATTATTACCATCTAAATGTTTCTAACTTCTGAACAGGCCGCTGTGGCCGGCAGACTCTAGGACCACTATTTGGCCATGAATTGCCTTGGCAACCACCAGGACCACACAATCAAGATCTCAGGGTGCCGATTGGGTTAAAGAGGTAGCACCACCACATTCTATTAACCATCTAGATGCTATAGTCACTATTGACAGCAATATTTAAGGGGTTAAAGAGCCATGGTCAGTGCCAATACTGATCTTAGCTGATGCAGCTATAGTTTACAGATGATAGATGCTGGATTGTCATCCATAGAAAGATGCTACAGGTGCTTCTCACAAAATTAGAATATCATCAAAAAGATAATGTATTTTAGTTCTTCAATACAAAAAGTGAAACTCAAATGTTATATAGAGTCATTACAAACAGAGTGATCTATTTCAAGTCTTTATTTCTGTTAATGTTGATGATTATGGCTTACAGCCAATGAAAACCCAAAAGTCATTATCTCAGTAAATCAGAATAAATAACAAAAAACACCTGCAAAGGATCCTAAGCATTTTAAAAGGTCCCTTAGTCTGTTTTAGTAGCTCCACAATCATGGGGAAGACTGCTGACTAGGCAGATCCAGAAGGCAGTTATTGACACACTCCACAAGGAGGGTAAGCCACAAAAGGTCATTGCTAAAGAATCTGTCTGTTCGCAGAGTGCGGTAACCAAGCATATTAATGAACAGTTGAGTGGAAGGAAAAAGTGTGGTAGAAAAAGGTGCACAAGCAACCGGGATAACCGCAGCCTTGAAAGGATTGTTAAGAAAAGGCCATTCCAAATTTTGGGTGAGATTCACAAGGAGCGGACTGTTGCTGTAGTCATTGCTTCAAGAGCCACCACACACAGACGTATCCAGGACATGGGCTTCATGTGTCACATTCCTTGTGTCAAGCCACTCATGACCAATAGACAACTCCAGAAGCTTCTTACCTGGGCCAAGGAGAAAAATAACTGGACTGTTGCTCAGTGGACCAAGGTGTTATTTTCAGATGAAAGTAAATTTAGCCTTTCAATTGGAAATCAAAGTCCCAGAGTCTTTAGGAAGAGTGGAGAGGCACACAATGCAAGCTGCTTGAAGTCTAGTGTGACGTTTCCACAATCAGCGATGCTGTGGGGAGCCATGTCATCTGCTGGTGTAGGTCTACTGTGTTTTATGAAGACCAAAGTCAGCGCAGCCGTCTACCAGGACATTTTAGAGCACTTTATGCTTCCCTCTGCCGACAAGCTTTTTGGAGATGGAAATTATTTCATTCTCCAGCAGGACTTGGCACCTTTCCACACTGCCAAAAATACCAATACCTGGTTTACGAACAACAGTATCACTGTGCTTGATTGGCAGCAAACTCGCCTGACCTTAACCCCATAGAGAATTTTCAGGGTATTGTTAAGAGGAAGATGAGAGACACCAGACCAAACAAAGCAGATGAGCTGAAGGCTGCTATCAAAGCAACCTGGGCTTCCATAACACCTCAGCAGTGCCACAGGCTGATCACCTCCATGCCATGCCACATTGATGCAGTAATTGATGCAAAAGGAGCCCCGACCAAGTATTGAGTGCATTTACTGAACATACTGTACATTTCAGTAGGCCAAATTTCGGATTTTAAAATTATTTTTCAAGCTGGTGTTATAAAGTATTCTAATTTACTGAGATAATGACTTTTGGGTTTTCATTGGCTGTAAGCCATAATCATCAACATTAACAGAAATAGACACGTGAAATAGATCACTATGTTTGTAATGACTCTATCTAATATATGAGTTTCACTTTTTGTATTGAAGAATTGAAATAAATACATTTTTTGATGATATTCTAATTTTGTGAGAAGCATCTGTAGTTTCTTCTTCGCAGGTCTGTTTTAAGTCGTATTGGTGGTCATTAAGTGGCTAAAAACTTAGCATCAGCTGGCTAGTTGCAATTTCTAGACACAAATGATAAATTGTCTTGACAAGTGAGTGTTTTTTAGTTGTCTGGGAAAAAATTAATTGCCATTTCTAGGCACAAAAAATATTTTTTCTGGACTAGTGTGTGTTTTTTAGTAGTCTTTGAAAAAATTATTTGGCATCAACCATCTCGTTGCCATTTCTAGGCACAAAAAATAATTTTGCAGGAGCGCTGTTTGTTTTCTAGTACTGCTGGAATAAATACATCTACTCTTCCTCCATCTCTTTGCGAGAAGTGCTTCGAAAAGCCACTTCCAAAAATGAGGAGAGCATCCAATAAGGAATATGGACGTGTCCGTGGTGGTGCTGGTGTAATCTTCTGATGGTGGTGTAGCTGATGCAGGGAGAGAGTTCTGCTTTGTGCCAGAGTTCAACATCTTCCTCTGGTGTACGTAGGTGAAAGGATGCTATGCATCCTTTTGTAGGCCTGAATACTGCTGCATGAATGGTGAGGCCACGGGATGTTAAAAAGGCATTAGATTGGATGGTTGAGAGTGGCTTCAGTTCCTTCACATTGTTTTCTACCCGGTCCATTTCAGAAAGTGCACAGTTGGCACCTGAGGACCAAGGTCATCCTTCTTCCCCCTCACCTGTTGTGAATTTGGATTCTGGGCTCCCCCGGTGGCCGCTTGTGGAATTGGACTTGTCATCCTCTTTCCTGTTTCACCTGATTCCATCAGTAGTGGGTGTCGCTATTTAAGCTCATTTCTCTGGTGGTTTCTTGCCGGTCAACAATGTTATCTGATGCCTCTCAGTGCTTGTTCCTGCTTCTAGACTACTACTAGATAAGTTGGACTTTTGTCCATGTTTTGTTTTGCCTATTTGTTCCAGTTCACAGCTGAAGTTTTGTTACTGTGTCTGGAAAGCTCTCGTTGATCAGGGATTGCTACTCTGGCGTTATGAGTTAATGCCAGAGTTTAAGGTAATCTCTGGATGGTGTTTTGTTAGTGTTTTTCTGCTGACCATGAAAGTATACTATCTGTCTTCTGGTATCTAGTAAGCGGACCTCAAATTTGCTAAGACTATTTTCCTGCTGCGTTTGTTGTTTCATCTGAACTCACCGTCATTATATGTGGGGGGCTACTGTCTTCTTTGGAATATTTCTCTAGAGGTGAGCCAGGTCTTATATTTCCCTCTGCTAGCTATTTAGGTCTTAGGCCAGAGCTGGGCATCTAGCGATAAATAGGAAATGCTACCTGGCTATTTCTAGTTGCGCGGCAGGCTTAGTTCATGGTCAGTATAGTTCCATCTTCCGAGAGCTTGTCCCTCTATAGGCTTGCTATGATCTCTGCCTGCAGAGATCATGACAGTTTGACTGGCCCATAAAGTGTTAAAGACCCAGGTTGAGAAAGGAGAGTTATAAGAAGTCTGCTGAAATTTTTTTTTTTTTTTTTTTTTTTCCTCCAGTCTGCCTTGCTGCAGTCTTTTCTCTCTCTCTCCTCCTAATCTCTGTATGCTCTGTGTGCACCTGACAATAATGGATCTCCAGAGTGTAACTGCGGGTTTGAATAATCTCATCACGAAAGTACAAAATTTACAAGATTTTGTGGTACATGCTCCGGTATCTGAGCCGAGAATTCCTTTGCCGGAGTTCTTCACAGGGAATAGAGCTAGCTTCCAGAATTTCCGAAATAATTGTAAGCTTTATTTGTCCCTGAAGTCTCGTTCAGCTGGAGACCCTGCTCAGCAGGTTAGGATTGTGATTTCCTTGCTCAGGGGTGACCCTCAAGATTGGGCCTTCTCATTGCCAGCAGGGGATCCTGCGTTACGCGATGTGGATGCGTTTTTTCTGGCCTTGGGCTTGCTTTATGAGGAACCTCATTTGGAACTTCAGGCAGAAAAAACTTTGATGGCACTATCTCAGGGGCAAGACGAAGCTGAAGTTTTCTGCCAAAAATTCCGTAAATGGTCTGTGCTTACTCAGTGGAATGAGTGCGCCTTGGCGGCAACTTTCAGAGAAGGTCTCTCTGATGCCGTTAAGGATGTTATGGTGGGGTTCCCTTTGCCTGCAGGTCTGAATGAGTCCATGACAATGGCTATTCAGATTGATAGGCGTCTGCGGGAGCGCAAACCGGTGCACCATCTGGCGGTGTCTATGGAAAAGACGCCAGAAAGTATGCAGTGTGATAGAATTCTGTCCAGGAGCGAGCGACAGAATTTTAGACGGAAGAATGGATTGTGTTTCTATTGTGGGGATTCTACTCATGTTATATCAGCATGCTCTAGGCGTACAAAGAAGCTTGATAAGTCTGTTTCCATTAGCACCATTCAGTCTAAGTTTATTTTGTCTGTAACCCTGATTTGCTCTTTGTCATCCATTGCCACGGACGCCTATGTTGACTCTGGCGCCGCTCTGAGTCTTATGGATTGGTCCTTTGCCAATCGTTGTGGTTTTGATTTAGAGCCTTTGGAGACTCTTATTCCTCTGAAGGGGATTGACTCCACCCCATTGGCTAATAATAAACCACAATACTGGACACAAGTAACCATGCGTATCAATCCGGATCACCAGGAGATTATTCGTTTCCTGGTGCTGTATAATTTACATGACGATTTGGTACTGGGATTGCCATGGTTGCAGTCTCACAACCCAGTCTTGGACTGGAGAGCAATGTCTGTGTTGAGCTGGGGATGTAAGGGTATTCATGGGGACGTACCTTTGGTTTCTATTTCGTCGTCCATTCCCTCTGAAGTCCCTGAGTTCCTCTCTGATTATCAAGACGTCTTTGACGAACCCAATCTTGGGTCGTTACCTCCGCACCGTGAGTGCGATTGTGCCATAGATTTGATACCGGGTTGTAAATATCCAAAGGGTCGTTTGTTTAATTTGTCTGTGCCGGAACATGCTGCTATGCGGGAATATATAAAGGAGTCTTTGGAAAAGGGACATATTCGTCCATCTTCTTCTCCCTTGGGAGCTGGGTTTTTCTTTGTCTCAAAAAAAGACGGCTCTTTGAGACCATGTATTGATTATCGGCTTCTGAATAAGATCACTGTTAAGTATCAATACCCATTGCCATTGCTTACTGATTTGTTTGCTCGTATAGAGGGTGCTAAGTGGTTCTCTAAAATTGATCTTCGTGGGGCGTATAATTTGGTGCGGATCAGGCAGGGGGATGAGTGGAAGACCGCATTTAATACGCCCGAGGGCCACTTTGAGTATTTGGTCATGCCTTTTGGTCTTTCTAATGCCCCTTCAGTTTTCCAGTCTTTTATGCATGATATTTTCCGCGATTTTCTGGATAAATTTATGATAATATATCTGGATGATATTCTGATTTTTTCTGATGACTGGGACTCTCATGTCCAGCAGGTCAGGAGAGTTTTTCAGGTTCTGCGGTCTAGTTCTTTATGTGTGAAGGGGTCTAAGTGCGTTTTTGGGGTCCAGAAAATTTCCTTTTTGGGGTATATTTTTTCTCCCTCTTCCATTGAGATGGATCCCGTCAAGGTGCAAGCTATTTGTGACTGGACTCAGCCCTCCTCTCTTAAGGGTCTTCAGAGATTTTTGGGCTTTGCCAACTTTTACCGCCGATTTATTGCTGGTTTTTCGGATGTCGTTAAACCACTGACTGATTTGACCAGACAAGGCGCTGATGTTGCTAATTGGTCCCCTCATGCTGTAGAGGCCTTTCAGGAGCTTAAGCGCCGTTTTGCCTCTGCCCCTGTGTTGCGTCAGCCTGATGTGAATCTGCCTTTTCAGGTTGAGGTTGACGCTTCGGAGATCGGAGCTGGGGCAGTGTTGTCGCAGAAAGGTTCCGACTGCTCCGTCATTAGGCCTTGTGCCTTCTTTTCTCGCAAATTTTCGCCCGCAGAGCGGAATTATGATGTTGGGAATCGGGAGCTTTTGGCCATGAAGTGGGCGTTTGAGGAGTGGCGCCATTGGCTCGAGGGGGCTAGACATCAGGTGGTGGTATTGACTGACCACAAAAATTTGATTTATCTTGAGACTGCCAGACGCCTGAATCCTAGACAGGCGCGCTGGTCTTTATTTTTTTCTCGCTTTAATTTTGTGGTGTCATACCTACCGGGTTCTAAGAATGTTAAGGCAGATGCCCTTTCTAGGAGTTTTGACCCGGACTCTCCTGGTAATTCTGAACCCACAGGTATCCTTAGGGAGGGAGTAATTTTGTCGGCCGTTTCTCCTGATCTGCGGCGGTCCTTGCAAGAGTTTCAGGCGGATAGACCGGATCGTTGTCCGCCTGATAGACTGTTTGTTCCGGATGATTGGACCAGCAGAGTCATCTCTGAGGTACATTCTTCTGCATTGGCAGGTCATCCCGGAATTTTTGGTACCAGGGATTTGGTGGCAAGATCCTTCTGGTGGCCTTCTCTGTCACGAGATGTGCGAGTCTTTGTGCAGTCATGTGACGTTTGTGCTCGGGCCAAGTCTTGTAGTTCTCGGGCTAGCGGACTGCTGTTGCCCTTGCCTATTCCTAAGAGGCCTTGGACACACATCTCGATGGATTTTATTTCAGATCTGCCTGTTTCCCAGAAGATGTCTGTCATCTGGGTGGTCTGTGACCGTTTCTCTAAAATGGTCCATTTGGTTCCTCTGCCCAAGTTGCCTTCTTCTTCTGAGTTGGTTCCTCTGTTTTTTCAGAATGTTGTCCGATTGCACGGTATTCCTGAGAATATTGTTTCTGACAGAGGTACCCAATTTGTGTCTAGATTTTGGCGGGCATTCTGTGCTAGGATGGGTATAGATTTGTCTTTTTCGTCTGCTTTTCACCCTCAGACTAATGGCCAGACCGAGCGGACTAATCAGACCCTTGAGACATATCTGAGGTGTTTTGTCTCTGCTGACCAGGATGATTGGGTTGCTTTTTTGCCATTGGCAGAGTTCGCCCTCAATAATCGGGCCAGTTCTTCCACCTTGGTGTCCCCGTTTTTCTGTAATTCGGGGTTTCACCCTCGATTTTCCTCCGGTCAGGTGGAATCCTCGGATTGTCCTGGAGTGGATGCGGTGGTAGAGAGATTGCATCACATTTGGGGGCAGGTTATGGACAATTTGAAGTTGTCCCAGGAGAAGACTCAGCGTTTTGCCAACCGTCATCGTCGTGTTGGTTCTCGGCTTTGTGTTGGAGATTTAGTGTGGTTGTCTTCTCGTTTTGTCCCTATGAGGGTCTCTTCTCCTAAGTTTAAACCTCGGTTCATCGGCCCTTATAGAATATTGGAGATTCTTAATCCTGTTTCTTTCCGTTTGGACCTCCCTGCGTCCTTTTCCATTCATAACGTTTTTCATCGGTCGTTATTGCGCAGGTATGAGGTACCTGTTGTACCTTCAGTTGAGCCTCCTGCTCCGGTGTTGGTTGAGGGTGAGTTGGAGTACGTTGTGGAGAAAATTTTGGACTCTCGTGTTTCCAGACGGAAACTCCAGTATCTGGTCAACTGGAAGGGTTACGGCCAGGAGGATAATTCTTGGGTCAATGCATCTGATGTTCATGCTTCTGATCTTGTTCGTGCCTTCCATAGGGCTCATCCTGGTCGCCCTGGTGGATCTGGTGAGGGTTCGGTGCCCCCTCCTTGAGGGGGGGGGTACTGTTGTGAATTTGGATTCTGGGCTCCCCCGGTGGCCGCTTGTGGAATTGGACTTGTCATCCTCTTTCCTGTTTCACCTGATTCCATCAGTAGTGGGTGTCGCTATTTAAGCTCATTTCTCTGGTGGTTTCTTGCCGGTCAACAATGTTATCTGATGCCTCTCAGTGCTTGTTCCTGCTTCTAGACTACTACTAGATAAGTTGGACTTTTGTCCATGTTTTGTTTTGCCTATTTGTTCCAGTTCACAGCTGAAGTTTTGTTACTGTGTCTGGAAAGCTCTCGTTGATCAGGGATTGCTACTCTGGCGTTATGAGTTAATGCCAGAGTTTAAGGTAATCTCTGGATGGTGTTTTGTTAGTGTTTTTCTGCTGACCATGAAAGTATACTATCTGTCTTCTGGTATCTAGTAAGCGGACCTCAAATTTGCTAAGACTATTTTCCTGCTGCGTTTGTTGTTTCATCTGAACTCACCGTCATTATATGTGGGGGGCTACTGTCTTCTTTGGAATATTTCTCTAGAGGTGAGCCAGGTCTTATATTTCCCTCTGCTAGCTATTTAGGTCTTAGGCCAGAGCTGGGCATCTAGCGATAAATAGGAAATGCTACCTGGCTATTTCTAGTTGCGCGGCAGGCTTAGTTCATGGTCAGTATAGTTCCATCTTCCGAGAGCTTGTCCCTCTATAGGCTTGCTATGATCTCTGCCTGCAGAGATCATGACACTCACCTCCTTGCAAATCATCCAAGAAGTCTGAGCCTTAAGCCATGCAGCATTCTCTTCTTCTTTTTGATGACTCAGTTTCCAACTGCTAAGTCTTTCTTCAGTGTGCACACCGGCAAGGAGTGCAGGGTTGAAGAATTTGTGGAAGATGATGCTGGGGATGATGAGGTCCTAAACCCCACATAGAGCGAAGCCATCCTAGTGACATGCGCAGTTCGGAGGAAGAGGAGGTGGGTCACGCTGCCACAGCACCATAGCAAAAGAGGGAACAGTGTGCAAACACACAGTGTGCAGCCCCTAGCCAGTTCGTCGGCTGCTACTGTCCACCATGCTGCTGAAATCAGCACACAAAATACAGGTCAAATGAGCTCCCTGGCATGGCATGTCTTTAGGGAATGTGTTGCCGACGAGTGACAGGTGGTTTGCAATTTGAGCCATCAGACCCTGAAGCGAGACATACATTTTCTGAACCTGAGCACCACCAGTATGATGAGACATCTGAATTCCAAGCACAAGGTGCAGTGGAGTAAAGACCATAAAAAACATGACCGATTTGAAGCTGTCCCTGCTCCCTCTCATGCTGCAGTCTTGGCCAATTCCTCCTGTTAACGATCAACAGGGCCACCTGCCTCCCCACAAAGAGAGGATGTGACAGCATCACCAATACCAACACCACTGTCAACCAGCATATCCACACCATCTCATTGAAGTGTTCAGCTTTCTATCACCCAAATCCTCAATAAAAGGAGGAGATACCCCCTAGCTACCCAAGAGCCATGGTGCTGAATTACATAATTACTGATTACAGGCCTTTGAAATGATGCCATTCAGGCTGGTGGAGATGGACATTTAAAAAAGAACTGATGACTGTAGCTGTCTTGACATACATTGCTCCCAACCTCCACTACTTTTCCATGCAGGCCATCCCTGCCCTGCATAAATATGTTGTGACCAAAATAGGTGCGCACTGCGCAACGCCATCAGTGGCAAGGTCCACATAATCACTGACACGTAGACCAGTTAGCATGGCTAGGGACATTACATCTATCTAACTGCCAACTGGGTAAATATAGTGGAAGCTGGGACAGTGGCGGAAGGTGTTTTAGCTCATGTCCTACCACCATCTAAGATTACTGGATATTTATCTATCCAGGTTTCCACCTCCTCTTATTCCACTGCCTCCACCACCCTCTCATTCGGTCACAGGAGGACCTGCACCACCAACTTGAGCACAGCCGGGGGGAAACAACAGGCTGTTCTTAAACTCCTCTGTTTGGGGGAAAAAATCTCACAATGCGCAGGAGCTGTGGACTGGGATCCAATAGCAGACAGATGAGTGATTGGTGCCTGTGAACCTCAAGCCCAGCTTGGTGATGTGCGATAATGGGTGAAATCTTGTAGCAGCTCTAGGCCAAGCCGGTTTGACGCACATCCCTTTCCTTGTGCATGTGCTGAACTTGGTGATGCAGATCTTCCTGAAAAACTGCTCACACATGTCAGAGCTACTGGTGAAATGCAGGAAGTGTGTGTGCACTTTCAGCGTTCTCACCCTGCTGCTGCTTTTCTGTCTGCGCTGCAGCATCACTTCTGCCTTCCCATTCACTCGCTGATATGCAAAGTACCAACAAGGGGGATCTCCACCTTGAAAATGCTGGAAAGGCTGTGCAAGCAGAAGCAGGCAATGGTGGAATTTCAGCTGCAGTTGTGCTTCTTCGAATATTCCACAAATATGATCAGTGCTGATGATGCCATCATCAGCGTTATTATACCACTTATATGCCTGCTGGAAAAAACAATTCACAACTTGAAGGATGAGGTGTTGGCACAGGAGCAAGAGAACCAATTCACACCTGTCATGCACACATGGTTTGAAGTGTGGGTTACTGTCCCAACATCGACCAGGTACTCAACTGTACAGCCAGGAGACAGTTTGGGAGGATCATGACGATAAGGAGGAGGAACAACCGTGTTCACATCAGGGTAGGACTCAGAGTAGCTCAAGAGCATCACGGGAGTGTGGCTGGAGGGATACAGAGTACACAGATGATATACTGCACCTCCCATCGAGGTCAGCTTGTCATTGCTTCTGGGCAGCATGGCACACATGAGCCAATACATGCTGCAGTGCCTGTGCAATGACTGCCGAGTTGCACGTATTGCAACCAGTGCAGATTACTGGGTGGCCACCCTGCTTGATTCCAGATGAAAGGGCAACATACCAGCATTACTTCCATCACTGGAGAGGGATTGCAAAATACGTGAATACAAGCACACACTGGTAGAGAAACTACTGATGGTTTTCAGTGGAGCAACAAGACAGAGGTGGAAGAGAAAGTAGCCAAAGCAGCTGAGGCACTGCCAGCACCTCAGAAGGCAGGTCTAGCATGGCTGAAATATATTTTATGAGCACGCCACAGAATGCAGCACGTCCATGTTATAGGGCCCGTATTAGCAAGAGCCAGTGTTTCAATAACACGGTGAAAGAGTACATATCCACACGTCTCCACTTACTAATAGATGGGTCTGCCCCATTTAACTTCTGGGTCTCTAAATTGGACACATGGTCAGAGCTTGCCCTTTATGACTTGGAGGTGCTGGCCTGCTCTGCGGCAATTGTCATGTTGGAACATGTGTTTATCACTGCACGGTGTGTGATCACAAACAGGCACATCTGCTTGTCAACATCCAATGTGGGTCACCTAACATTCCTTAAAATTAGCCAGGCATGGATCCCTCTGGACTTGGCCATACCTTTGGATAACTAGGCAAATATACCAGCCGCACCCAGCCAGTGTTCAACTCTATTTACCATTGGTATCATTTGGGTGCCTCCTCCCCAAACAAAAAAAAAATGTTTTGGCTACCTCCGCCTCTTCCACCTACACCGCCATGTCCACCTTCTCCACCTCCTCCTCCAGTTGGACTTTCGCCCCTTGGTTGTAGGTTGTTAGCTCATTTAGGGTTCATTATATGCTCTTTGAAGTCAGTTCCCTAAAAATAACAAAAAAAAGAAACAGTAATGGATTACTTCTCCCTTGCCTTTTCCTCCCATAACAACACATCCACCTCTTCTTCCACCTGTACCTATGCCTTGTGGTTCTAGATAGCTAGTTTAGTTTGTAAATTGTAGGTTGTTTTAAGTTAGTTCTATAACAAAAATTTAAAAAGTATGAAAAAAACAGCTTTGTTTTACTCCTCCCTTATTCTTCGATTTCTCCTTTTCCTCCCATAACACCACATCCACCTCTTCCTCCACTTGGACCTACGCCTTGTGGCACTAGATAGCTAGTTTTAGCTTTGTAAATTCTATGTTGTTTTAAATGAGTTACATAAAAAAATAAGAAAACCCCCCAAAAATAAATAATAAAACTCAAAAAATGAAAATAAAAGTTGGATTACTCCTCCCTTGCATCTTTCACCCTTACTGACACACACACCTTTTCCTCCACTGGGAGGTTCTAGATAGCAAGTTGATATTTGTAAATTGAAGGTTTTTTTAAGTCCATTCCATAACAAAAATAAAAACATCTGGAATAAAAGAAAAAGAAATTACAAAAAAGCCAGAAAACAATGCTATATAATATTACCCATCCCTTGAATCTTTATTTATTTTGTTCAGATAGATAGCGCCATTAATTCCCTAGCACTTTACAGGCATTATCGGCACTGTCCCCTATGGGGCTGACAATCTCATTTCCATATTAGTATGTCTTTGGAGTGTATAAGGAAATTGGAGTACCCAGAGGAAAGCCATGTTAACATGGGGAGAAGATAACATCTCCTTGCAGATGTTGTCCTTGGTTGGATTTGACACTAGGACCACAGATCTGCAAAGATGCAGTGCTAACCACTGAGCCACTGTGCTGCCCTGCCTCTTCCACCTAAACCACCACATCTATTCTAATTTTGTGAGATGTACCTGTATCTGGAAATAATGTTGTCAGACTACTGAACCGGTTTTACGGATTTATAAGAAGAACTACCAAACCAAACCTAATTTTTTTTTTAAGGGAAAAATGCTAAGAAACATTTTTTACTTCATAACTACATGTATATAATGCAAAATAAAAAAAAATAAAAAAACGTATACCTACTCTTTAGCATATGTTCACATGGAGCATTTTGGCTTTAGTTTTTCCTTCTAAATTTGTGAGGGCTCTCATTCTACTAGGCACCAAAAGCAATAGAATTAAATTCTGAATATAGTGTATGCAAGCAAGGGCCTGTATTGTGGTCAGTCTCTCAGGCCTGAAACTCATGTTGGGAACTTGTACAAGCCTCATTTTACTTGGAAGCAGCCTACTCAAGGGAAAGAGACAGGAGTGCCGTTGACCATTTATCTGCACAAGCCTATGCACTTTTGGAAACTACTCAACCAGGCAAAATGTATCTTTTGCATGGTTTTGAGCAACAATGGAGTAATTACAGGATATGTCCCAGAGAGTGGCGAGGTCTGTGGAGTGTAGTACTCAGGTGACAGGCAGTGCTACACAGAGCTCAGGTAAAGGCCTTAGCGTGGCAGAGACCATAATTCAATATGTCCAAGGCTGCGGCCTGAATAGGACTGTGGAGCGTATTAACCCAGTGTCTTCGACCTGCTTACAATTTAATTCTAATTCTTTTGGTGTCTGGTAGAATCCAATTTCCTGACACTGATCATACAGCTCCCCCAACTCCTGTATTATATTCACCTTACAGCGGCTTCACCCGCTATGACAGTGGTTTCAGTGGTTTCTTTGGGATCCGGTGGCAAAAATGAACTGTGGACCTTACAAAACGCAGGTTTCATAGCACATTGTGGCCCTTTGAAAATTAAAAGTGAGAGCCGCATAATGACATGGCGGTGGACATCATGGTGGTGGCAAGCAAAGCCCAAATTTCAAGTGGGCATGTTTTAGCTGGCATTGTAAAGTAATGCGGCATACAGTTGTGCTCAAAAGTTTACAAACCCTTCAGAATATTTGCTTTCTTGGCCTTTTTTCAGAGAATACGAATGATAACATAAAAACATTTTCTCCACTCATGGTTAGTTGCTGGGTCAAGCCATTTATTGTCAAACTACTGTGTTTTCTCTTTTTAAATCATAATGACAACCCAAAACATCCAAATGACCCTGATCAAAAGTTCACATACCCTGGCGATTTTGGTCTGATAACATGCACAGGAGTTGACACAAATGGCTTTGAATGGCTACTAAAGGTAACATCCTCACCTGTGACCTGTTTGCTTGTAATCAGTGTGTGTGCATAAAAGCTGAGTGAGTTTCTGGGATCCAGGCAGATTCTTGCATCTCTCATCCAGCCAATGATGTTTCTGGATTGTGAGTCATGGGGAAAGCAAAAGAATTACACAGGTCAACAAAAAAAAATTTTTTTTCTGGTGTCCAAAATATTTTAATGAATTTGGGGTATTTTTGGGGTGCTGATTCTGAATATGCTATCAGTTTTGCCAGATTGGCTCAAGTTTTTGACATTTTTGGTATCTTATTTATAGCACTTGTTGGTAAATGCGACGCATCATCTCATTAATTTCTTTGGATTAGTACTTGAACTGAGCAGTTCTCAATATAGTTTTGTGTTAATTAGTGTTCTAAAAGTTTGTTCATAGCTTGATTTTTGCACTAACTTTATGTTGTTGTCTGTTTTCCAGTGAAAAGCATGAACTCATCAAGAAGAAGTTGTCTTAACGATCCAGACTCATTCTGTTACATTTGTGGTGAATACACACTGCCAAAACATAGAAGAAACATAACAGACTTCGTAAAAAAAGTGTATTTTGCCTATTTTGGGGTTATGCTTGGGGACCAAGACAAGTTTTGGGCACCACACATAGTGTGCAAAGCATGTATCGAATTATTACGAAAATGGAGCAAAGGACAAAGAAAAAGCTTCAAATTTGGTGTTCCAATGGTGTGGAGAGAGCCAAAAAATCATCATGATGACTGTTATTTCTGTGCAGTGCAAGTGCAAGGATTCAATAAGCATAAGAAACAAAAATGGGAGTAACATGGAATCTGCAAGAAGGCCTGTCCCTCATTGTGAAGATGTGCCTGTACCTGTGTTTACCATAAATAACAGTCATCATGATGTTATTCTCTGAAAAAAGTCAATAAAGCAAAAATTCTGCCAGGATATGTAAACTTTTAAGTGCCATTGTATGTATTCCACTATCTCGCAGACTATTTAACATAAGGGAGGGACCTCCTGAAAGTAGGAGTGAGAGCACTCACAAATGTTAAAGGAGAAACTAAAGCCAAAACGCTCCATGTAAACATATGCTAAAGGAGAGGTATAATTTTTTTTTTTTAAATTGCATTATATACATGTAATTATAAGGAAATAAGGTTTCTTAGCATTTTTCCCTTTAAAAAAAATTTGGGTTTTGTAGGTCTTTTAAAAAATCTGTAAAACCGGCACAATAGTCTGACAACATTATTCACAGGTACCATATGTGAGTAAGAAAGGCATGCCGGCATCTTCTCCATGCTGTTACCATTTAGTTTTAGCTCTTTCTCATCCATTTCAGCTTTTTTCTTAGGCCCCCTGACCTGTTTGTTGGGTCCAGCAGAAAAATATTCAGTATTTCCCATTGACTTGTATTGGATTCATTATTTGGTACGAATACACGGATATTAGAAAATATTTGTGCCGATTTTCCCAAATCCGAATATTTCACTATTCGATCATCACTACCTATAACCTAATATGTTAATTCAGAGGAAGGCATAAAACCCAAGAGGTAGACGGTAATTGCAATTCCTTCCCAACTCTACATACGGCATCCAGACTAGTTCCAAGGATCAACGTCCCATTATAGATATTAGTATCCATAAATTGTGAAGTTATATTTTTCAAGAAAACCATCCAGGGCCTCCTTAAACTTGTGAATTGAGCATTACAGCATATTATTGTAGAGGGTTCCATAAACTCACTGCTCTTACAGTAAACAATCTCCAACTGTGATGATGATTGAACTTTCTGTCTTTTAGACATAGATGATGCCCCCTTGATATTGTTCAAATATATTTGGATATTGTTAAGATGAGATGCTTGAAGCCGGGGGAGCAGAATTATGTTAAATTTTTTTCTTTTGCTTTTATTATGCTCTGGAATTTGGAGAGACTTCAGAGAATAATAAACATATTTAAATGGAAACGTCGATTAGCATAGAATTAATTTGACATGAATCGAATTTCCTGGAAAATTTTGAGCGAATCTGCTGAATTCAAATTTAAGAAGCTTCGCTCATCTCCAGTTACTGATATCCATTCTTTGTACATGTTCAAATGTCAAAATCTATATAATATAATTCAGATTACTATGAGTCGAGTCAGGGCACATGTGCACAATATTAATTGAAGACTTAAACAAGTATTTTCAATTACACAAATTACACATTAGATTCTAATTTAAAAAAAAGCCTTGTCAATTCGTTTAATGTACAGATGAGGGAATCGATTTGATGCAAATCAAATTTATATTGAATTTTTAGTAATTCTCTGAACCCAGTGAATTCAAACACCTAAAATACCCACTGATATTTTACCCATTGCAAAAGTTTGTATGAGGCAGAGAAGGATCAAATGTCTTCAGGCGGGCCCTATAATGCTTTGCATCTATCACATCATACGTATAGCACAGCCAATCAGGAGGGACTATCACATAGCCTGTATAAAATCAAAAGCAGGAATGCAGCAGCCGTTTTGTGCTGAATCTGGATAGTGATAGGACGTTACAGCTTAGCCTTAGAGATAGGGAGATAAGGTTATAACGCTGAAGAAATTGTACATATAATGTGTGACAGCACAGCAGTGAAGATTATTTTGTAAGGAAAAGACACGAGAGACATACACATTTTTCAGGGTAACTAGAGGCTTTGAACCTCTTATTATTTGCAATAAATTAATTCACCAAGAATCAAACTTAATGAAAAATTTAATTTAATCTGGTGATTCAATTAAATACTGTCCATCCTTCTCCTACAGCTGCTGCCCGGGGTCTGCACACTGCTCGCAGATCCCAGGTCACTGTGCTTAGGCTGCGCAAGCACTCCCTCCTTCTTAAAGCGACAGTGCCTGAGCAACAAAGCAATGTGTAATGTCAATAGTCTGCATGCTTGCTTGTTCTCAGTACCCTGTACCCGCCAATAAGTTTATCTATCCTGTACCTTTCTGCCTATACTTACCTTGTATTCCTGTATTTCAGCAGTGCCTAGCAGCACTTGCCTGCCTGTAAATCAGCTGTACCAGCCTGTACCTCCATTCTCTCCTGTATATCTGCTGTACCTGCCTGCACTTGCCATGCCCACCTGTATACCAGCTGTCCAAGCCTGCACCTGCTGAGCGCTTTTGTATATCAGCTGTACCTGCTTGAACTTGCCATGCCCACTGTCACGATTCCTAGATTGGACCCACTGGCTTGCGGAACCAACTGACCCCGGGCGAGCTGACCAGGTGGAACCATCCCCAATACAGGAAGCATTAGGGGCAGGCCTGGGGGAAAAGCACTGCAAGAGCTAGTACCTGAGGGCCAGCTCGTAGGAGACAGTAAGAACTGGGAGCGCGTAAGGGACTGGAAGCAGGAGCAGGAGAGCAAGACTAGGAAAACCAAGGAAACGAGGCAGGAACAGAACTAGGATCTCCAGGAATGAGACAAGGACTGGGCAGAGCAAAGTGTAATAATTATAGGGGATAACTCAGGAGACTCTTTGCATAGAACAAGACAACTACAGGACAGAGTTTTATAAGTGGTAAAGTCTATATTATCACACGGTGATTCAAACAGGTGCAGAGAGAAACTCAAGTCCACAACACTTGGTGTAAATATTAAACGCAGCTTAGCAGTCTATAGGAAACTTCAGAGGAAAATGCAATCAAGCAGAAAGTCTATGAAGCACAGTTATTCTTGAGGATACTTGACACGAATAAATCCTTGTCTTAGTCCAAACACAGATAGATAAGCTTATAAGGCAGTTCAAATCATATCTTAGCTCAACCAGGGAGGTCTGGTTAATAGCCTCAGGTTTTTGCAGAGCAGAAACAGCTTACATGTCCAGCAAATGAGATGGAAGTAAACACGAGCAGCAGATGAAGGAGGATTACTGGAAACTGGTGTGTGCAGCAGGAACTCAGAGCAGAGTAGCAGGATCCCCACACAGGTTCACAGGAGCAGGTATATAGCCAGGGAGTAATCAGAGATCAGGAGCTGGATGCAAGGCAGAATACTCTAGCACAGACTGAAGGCTGGGGTGGAGTTTTATAGCAGGAAGACACAGTGTACATGAGACCAAAGACGCCATCTTGGAAAAGGGCAGTAATGCACAAAAGGTAAAAAATGTTCAGAGTCCTGACATTATTCCCTCCTTAGAAGCGGCCTCAGGACGATCCTGGACCTGGTTTCTCAGGGAATCTCTGATGAAAATGAGAAATCTTCTGTTGGGAATTGATGTTTTCCACTGGTTCCCAAGAGTCTTCCTCAGGGGGATATCCCTGCCATCTTATCAGATATTTTAGCAGATTCCTGCGAATCCTGGAATCAATAATTTCCTCCAACACAAATTGTTCTTGCCCATCAATCACCACAGGCTGCGGAGGTGGCACAACACGTCCATGGAAGGTATTATGAGATACAGGCTTTAGTAAAGATACATGAAAAACTGGGTGTACCTTCATAGTCCTAGGCAGCTTCAGCTGGCCGGCCACAGAGCTCACAATACCATTGATCTTGAAAGGGCCAATGAATTTCTGTCCAAGTTTTTGTGAAGGAACGTTTAACTTCAGATTCTTAGTTGCTAACCACACGGAATCTCCTACCTTGAACATGGGTGCAGGTTTACGGAATCTATCAGCCGATCTCTTATAACGTTCTTGAGCTGTGATCAGGGATTCCTTCAGAACCTCCAGATTTTGTCTCATCTTAGTCAGCCTTTCCTCCACTGCCGGAACTGGAGAATTAATTGGAGACCTAGGTAAAATACACGGATGATAACCCAGATTGGCAAAGAAAGGTGTAAATTTAGTGGAGGCGCTCTGAGAATTATTATATGAAAATTTGGCTAATGGCAGCAACTCCAACCAATCATCCTGGAGATGGCTGACATAGCATCTTAGATATTGTTCCAGCATCTGGTTGGTACGCTCAGTCTGACCATTTGTCTGGGGATGGTAAGCGGAGGAGAGACAGACATTAACATTGAGTGCAGAGCAAAACCCCTTCCAGAATCTTGAAGTGAACTGTACTCCATGGTCAGAGATGATCTCATCCGGAACCCCATGCATCCGAAAGACATTCTGTATAACCAAGTTCACTGTATCTTTAGCTGAGGGGAGGCCGGTGCATGGAACAAAATGAGCAGCTTTAGTCAGGCGATCAACTACCACCATGATTATATTCATGCCGCCCCCAGATGTAGGCAGCTCCACAATAAAGTCCATTGATATAGACCCCCAAGGGCGGGACGGAACAGGTAATGGTTGTAGAAAACCCGTAGGTGCCACATGAGGAGTCTTGTAACGGGCACATACCTCGTAAGAGAGAACATAGTCCTTGGTATCCTTCAGGCAAGTTGGCCACCAGAAGAATCGGCTCAGGAACTCTTGTGTCTTCTGTATTCCCTTGTGACCAGCCAACTTGGTGTCATGTACCAACTTGAGGATCAGCAGATGGACGACCTCAGGGACGTAGATACGTCGATCTCTGAACCACATGCCACCCTTAAAGACAAGATTATTATCCACAGGTGGGTTGGCCAGAAATACATCACCGTCATAGGCCTCCCTGCACTCCTTCCACAAGTCCTGATCGTGGATAACTCCGATGAAATTGGCATCAGATGGAATGGTCTTGGATGGGGCTCCAGGTACGGAATCCACAGCATGGATTCCGGATAAAGCATCAGCCTTCCCATGACGAGAACCTGGACGGTACGAGATAACAAAGTTAAATTGATTTAAAAATAAGTTCCAACGAGCTGTCACGGGAGACCTAGGCAGGAAAGAGCTAATAACCAGGACCCCTGTGATTTCCCTTAGACTAGGGAAACCCTGACTGACCCTCTCCCAGAGTTTACACTGATGGTGTGCATGTCTGGGCCTCCACCCTCGCCTTATCTCCTGTTTCAACCCTAGGCTGAAACTACCTCCCACCACCCAGTGAAGACAACACTCCAATACCCACGGTTAGCACAGACAAGGATAATGGAAAAATAAGCACCACGCCGCAGTCACTCAGGAATACACTATAAATGCAAAGGGCAAAACAAATACAAATATAGGAAGGAGCAAATAAGACAAAGGGAAATACACCACCAGCAACGATACTCCAACTACTAGCTCACCACTCCAGAACGAGATAACCACGCACAAGACAGAAGCTATAATCGGCGACGCCCAATGTTCAGGAGAACTATTTAAAGGCAGTGGGCATGGCCCAGCTTCCAATCCGAGCACCAGGTAAATTAACCCCGGACCAGCTAGATAAAATCTATCCGACGCCAATGAGCGCATAGTGGTCAAAAGCGGAATTACCGCTGTCTGTCAAACGACCTGGTCTGAACAGCGTCCGACATGACAGTACCCTGCCTTCTACGAGGGACCCCAGGGCCCTCACGGCTTATAGGACCCGGCTTGTCCGGATGGCGGCGGTGAAAAAACCTGACCAGCCGATCCGCATGAGCGTCTGAGGCTGGTACCCAGGACCTCTCCTCAGGCCCATAACCACGCCAGTGTACCAAGTGCTGTAAAGTGCGGCGCACTACACGAGAGTCAACCACCTTGGAGACTTCAAATTCCAAATTACCATCCACCAAGACTGGAGGTGGCATAGGCGCCGTGTCCACGGAACCCACCACCTTCTTTAAAAGAGACCTGTGGAACACGTTGTATATCTTATACACCGTAGGAAGCTCCAATCGGTACGCTACTGGGTTAATGATGGCGGTGACCCTAAATGGACCAAAAAACCGTGGATCCAATTTAAGGGATGGTATTTTGAGTCTTATATTTTTTGTGGATAACCACACCCAGTCATCCACACTCAGGTCTGGACCTGGCACACGCCTACTGTCAGCCACACGTTTGTACCTAGCACCCACACTCAACTGGCGCTGTTTAACTTTCCTCCAGACTGATGATAATTGTGCTCCTAACTGGTCTTCCTCCGGGACGCCGGAAGAGCCCCCCTGACTCAAAGTACAAAATTGAGGATGAAGCCCGTAAACACAAAAAAACGGAGACTCCCCAGACGACTCCTGGTGGTGATTATTGATGGCAAACTCAGCCAAAGGAAGAAACTTCGACCACTCCTCCTGGTTATCCGAAACAAAGCAGCGTAAGTACTGTTCCAAATTTTGGTTCATACGCTCAGTCTGACCATTTGACTGAGGATGAAATGCCGAAGAATGAGACAACTTGATCCCCAGCCGTGAACAAAATGCTTTCCAAAATTTTGCCACAAACTGAGACCCCCTATCAGAAACGATGTCAGACGGAACACCATGAAGTCTGACCACTTCCTGCACAAATACCTGAGCCAAAGTCTTAGCGTTAGGCAACGAAGGCAAAGACACAAAGTGCGACATTTTTGAAAACCGATCAACATTCACCAAGATGACCATGTTCCCAGCTGAGGAGGGCAAGTCAGTGATAAAATCCATGGAGATTTCCGTCAATGGCTTACTAGGTACGTCGAGAGGAAATAGTGTGCCAACAGGACGGGAGCGGGGCGTCTTAGTCCTAGCGCACGTGGTGCAAGCTGACACATATGAGACCACGTCCTGTCGGATCTTGGGCCACCAAAACCGACGTGACACCAACTCCAAGGTACCCCTAACTCCTGGATGGCCAGCCAGGACAGCATCATGATGCTCCGCTAAAACCTTTAAGCGGAGATGAAGCAGTACAAACGTTTTGTTGACGGGAAGCTCAGATGGTACCTCTTCCTGGGCCTCGGCAATCTCAGCCTCAACCTCGGTAGTGAGAGCAGAAACCACAACACCCTTTTGGAGGATGGGTACTGGATCTTCCCGAGGCTCTCCCCTAGAAAAACACCTGGACAAAGCATCTGCCTTAGTGTTTTTAGAACCAGGTCTGTAAGTGACAACAAAGTTGAACCGCGTGAAAAACAATGCCCAGCGAGCCTGCCTGGGAGACAGACGCTTGGCAGACTCCAAATAAAGCAAATTTTTATGGTCGGTAATAACAGTAACCTGATGAACTGACCCCTCCAAGAAGTGTCGCCATTCCTCAAAGGCCAATTTGATTGCCAACAACTCTCTGTTGCCGATATCGTAGTTACGTTCGGCGGGCGACAGTTTCTTGGAAAAATAGGCGCACGGACGCAAACCGCTCAAGGATGAGCCTTGTGACAACACCGCCCCCACACCAACCTCAGACGCATCGACTTCTACAACAAAAGGTTTCGATACATCTGGCTGCACCAGAATGGGAGCCGAAACAAACCTGTTTTTAAGAGATTCAAATGCGCACACAGCAGCCTCAGGCGAAACGGAGAAATTGGTCATGTCAGTTAGCGGTTTAGCAATGATAGAAAAATCCTTGATAAACTTCCTATAGTAGTTAGAAAACCCAAGGAACCGCTGAAGTGCTTTTAGGTTATCAGGCCGTTCCCAATGCAACACCGCTTGCACCTTAGCGGCGTCCATATTAAAACCAGAAGCAGACACAATATAGCCCAAGAAAGGCAACTCCTGTACCGAAAATACACATTTCTCCAGTTTTGCATATAGCTTATTCTCTCTGAGAAGCTGTAACACCTGCCTGACATGATCTAAATGAGTATCCCGGTCGCAAGAATATATGAGGATGTCATCTAGGTACACAATAACGAATTTCCCCAAAACATGCGAGAACACATCATTTATGAAATGTTGAAACACTGCAGGTGCGTTTGTCAACCCAAATGGCATCACCAAATTTTCAAAATGACCCTCAGGGGTATTAAAAGCCGTCTTCCACTCATCACCTTGACGGACTCTTATGAGGTTGTACGCCCCCCTGAGGTCAAGCTTGGTAAACCACTTAGCACCTGCCACCTGGTTGAACAAATCCGGTATCAATGGCATAAGGTATGGATCAGGAACCGTAATCTGGATTAACTCCCTGAAATCCAGACACAGCCGTAGTCCACCATCTTTCTTCTTAACGAAGAAGAACCCTGCTGCCACTGGTGAGGATGAAGGCCTGATGTGCCCTTTGGTCAAACTTTCAGGAATGTAATCCTTTAGCACTTGTCTCTCCGGACCAGAGATGTTAAACATCCTTGCTTTAGGCAATTTGGCCCCTGGTTTAAACCTGATAGAACAGTCATAGGGACAATGTGGCGGCAACTCTGAACAACGCTTCTCAGAGAACACATCCACAAAATCCAGAAGTGATTCAGGAAAGCTTGGAGACACAGCAGAAACACATGTGGCCAAGCAATTCTCCTGACAGAAATCACTCCACTGAATTATGTCCTGAGTTTTCCAGTCAATAACCTGGTTGTGTGTAGACAACCATGGAAAACCCAGAACCAATTGTGCCGGAAGACTCTTGAGCACCTTACATGTAACCTGCTCGAAATGAAGAACCCCAATGTGGAGTTTAACCTCAGCCACAAACTCAGTAATCTCCCCCTGTGGGAGAGGAGCAGAATTGATGGTGACCACGCGGATAGGATGAGGCAGTTTTTGCGATCCTAAAACCAGCAATGCGCGCAAACTCCTCATCAATGAGATTTGTGGCAGAACCACTATCCACAAAAACAGTGATTGGCAGCTCTCTGCCAGCGACAATAACTCTGGCAGGGAGCATGCACTGAGAAACTATCATGGAGAATATACATAAGCTCAGATTGGACTCCTCCACACCCTCTGAGCTTAGAAGTTTTCCGCCGTTGCGTTTTTATTTGACAGCTGAGGACAGATATTAATAAAATGACCAGTTTTACCACAGTAAAAACAGGCTCCCTGCTTCCTGAGTACAGGGGCTCGATTCTTAACATGTGATACCCCTGCGACTTGCATAGGTTCTGTGGGCTCACCTGCAGCAACCTCACATGAACCCAAACCTTCACCCACAGGCGGCGTCTCATGATCCCCCTGACCCAAACGGCGATCAATGCGGACAACAAGACTCATAGCGGAATCTAGTGAAGCAGGAGTCTCGTACATCAGGAGGGCTTTTTTAACCCTATCAAAAACTCCATGAATAAAGTTACTCCGCAGCGCGGGATCATTCCACTGTGTGTTGACCACCCAGCGGCGAAATTCAGAACAGTAATCCTCTGCAACACGCTCCCCCTGGCAAATTGTGCGTATCTTAGATTCTGCTAGAGCCATTTTGTCCGGATCGTCGTAAATGTGTCCTAGAGCAGAAAAAAAACTCTCCACCGAGTTAAATGTAACAGAATCAGATGGCAAAGAAAGCGCCCATGCTTGGGGATCCCCGCTTAATAATGACAACACCAGGCCCACACGCTGAGCCTCATTACCGGAGGAGATCGAGCGCATACGGAAATACAGTTTGCAAGCTTCACGAAAAGAAACACATTTACTGCATTCCCCAGCAAATGTTTCAGGCAAAGGAAACTTAGGCTCAGCAACTTTACCTGTAACTCCAGCTTGCACATTAGACACTGCTAGTCCCTGTTGCTGCACTGCCCCCCTTAACTCAGTGACCTGTAGGGACAGCGCCTCCAACTGGCCAGTTATGGAAATCATGGGATCCATGGAAATAATGTTGGCCGATTATAATGTCACGGGAGACCTAGGCAGGAAAGAGCTAATAACCCGGGCCCCTGCGATTTCCCTCAGACTAGGGAAACCCTGACTGACCCTCTCCCAGAGTTTACACTGATGGTGTGCATGTCTGGGCCTCCACCCTCGCCCTATCTCCTGTTTCAACCCTAGGCTGAAACTACCTCCCACCACGCAGTGAAGACCACACTCCAATACCCACAGTTAGCACAGACAAGGATAACGGAAAAATAAGCACCACGCCGCAGTCACTCAGGAATACACTATAAATGCAAAGGGCAAAACAAATACAAATATAGGAAGGAGCAAATAAGACAAAGGGAAAAACACCACCAGCAACGATACTCCAACTACTAGCTCACCACTCTAGACCAAGATAACCACGCACAAGACAGAAGCTATAATCGGAGACGCCCAATGTTCAGGAGAACTATTTAAAGGCAGTGGTCATGGCCCAGCTTCCAATCCAAGCACCAGGTAAATTAACCCCGGACCAGCTAGATAAAATCTAGCCGCCGACGCCAATGAGCGCATAATGGTCAAAAGCGGAATTACCGCTGTCTGTCGAACGACCTGGTCTGAACAGCATCCGACATGACACGAGCCTGAAGAGGAGAAAGACATCTAGCGGATCTAAGGAACTCTAAATTGCGATGGTCAGTTAGCACTATGATCTTTTGTGCAGCTACTTGCAGATGATGCCTCCATTCTTTGAAAGCCGCAATAATAGCCAGCAATTCCTTGTCTCGCACGTCGTAATTCTTCTCTGCTGAGGTTAGTCTACGGGAAAAGAAAGCACAAGGATGTAGCAGACCCTTCTCTCCAGTTCTTTGGGAGAGAATAGCCCCCAAAGCATTATTAGAAGCGTCCAACTCCACAATGAATGAAAGTGTTGGATCTGGGTGTATCAACAGCGGTGCTGATGTGAAACAGATCTTAAGCCGATCAAAAGCTTCTTGAGCCTGTGATGACCACTTAAAGGGCTTTTCCTTCTTTGTCAAGGAAGTAATAGGACGGACAATATCAGAAAAATTTCGAATGAAGCGTCTGTAAAAATTTGCAAAACCAATAAAACGTTGGACCTCCTTAACGTTCTTGGGTACCGGCCAGTCAAGGATAGCCTGAATCTTACCAGATTCCATGTTCAGCCCCTGGGGAGAGATGATATAACCTGAGAACTGTATCTCAGAACAATGGAACTCGCATTTCTCCGGCTTGATATAGAGATGGTTCTCTTTCAGACGTCTTAAAACAGCTTTGACATGTTCTTCATGTTCCTGTAGAGAGTCAGAAAAGATTAGAATATCTGTTGTGAATTCACTTTTTGCTCCCTCTAGTGGTTACTAGTTTTTTGGACTCTGGTTTTTCTGTCATCCCTTTTATCCGCACCTGGGTCGTTAGTTAGGGGTGTTGCTATATAAGCTCCTTGGACCTTCAGTTCAATGCCTGGCAACGTAGTTATCAGAGCTAGTCTGCTGTGCTCTTGTCTACTGATCCTGGTTCCAGTTATATCAGCTAAGTCTGCCTTTGCTTTTGCTATTCGTTTTGGTTTTGTATTTTTGTCCAGCTTGTTCCTAATCTATATCCTGACTTTTGCTGGAAGCTCTAGGGGGGCTGGTGTTCTCCCCCCGGACCGTTAGACGGTTCGGGGGTTCTTGAATTTCCAGTGTGGATTTTGATAGGGTTTTTGTTGACCATATAAGTTACCTTTCTTTATTCTGCTATCAGTAAGCGGGCCTCTCTGTGCTAAACCTGGTTCATTTCTGTGTTTGTCATTTCCTCTTACCTCACCGTCATTATTTGTGGGGGGCTTCTATCCAGCTTTGGGGTCCCCTTCTCTGGAGGCAAGAAAGGTCTTTTGTTTTCCTCTACTAGGGGTAGCTAGATTCTCCGGCTGGAGCGTGTCATCTAGAATCAACGTAGGAATGATCCCCGGCTACTTCTAGTGTTGGCGTTAGGAGTAGATATATGGTCAACCCAGCTACCACTGCCCTATGAGCTGGATTTTTGTATTCTGCAGACTTCCACGTTCCTCTGAGACCCTCGCCATTGGGGTCATAACAAATATCGTCCAAATAGATCACTACAAACTGGTCCAACAAATCTCTGAAAATGTCATTAGCAAGGTGTTGAAACGTTGCAGGGGCATTACAAAGCCCGAAGGGCATCACGAGATATTCAAAGTGTCCATACCAGCATCGGAATGCTGTCTTCCACTCATCTCCTAGACAAATACGCACCAAATTATAAGCCCCACGAAGATCCAGTTTAGAGAACACCTTAGAATGGCAGACTCTTTCCAGTAATTCGGGAATCAGAGGCAAAGGGTAACGGTTTCATACGGTTACCTTATTGAGTTTCCGATAGTCAACACAGGGTCTCAGGAAGCAACTCAATGGGACAGTCATAATGCCTGTGTGGAGGAAGCTGATCTGCATTCTTCTTGTCACAGATGTCAGAGAACTCTTTATATGCTGGAGGTAAAGAAAATACCTGTACATGTGGTTCCGTAGCCGTGGACTCAGGGACAGCTTCTGTTAACGCTGAGTTGCTCCTTGTTGGAAAGATAATCTCCTTGGTCTCCCAGTTGATAATTGGGTTCTGAGAACACAACCAAGGTATGCCTACAACCACAGGAAAATGAGAAGAAGAAATTAGCAAGAAAGAAAGTTGCTCCTGATGATTAGGCTCCAACAAAATTTCAAGGGGTACGGTCTCCTGATCCACAGGCCCAGAGATTAAAGGTGACCCATCCACTGTTTCCATGGTAATTGGAGAGGCTCTTTGCTGAATTTCAATACCATGTTCTTTGGCAAATGCGATATCCATGAAATTGCCAAATGCACCTGAGTCAATCATAGCTGCACTGGAAATCCACTGTCCTGAACACAGGATCTTAATAGGGAGAGAACAGTGAGAGTTCTTCTCCTTCAACTCCTTGGGGGGTGAAGACATAGAAAGTGAATGGAATACAGCGTTTAAAGGCAGGCTACATTCAGAGATGTCAGATTCATCATCACAGTTGTCATACTCCCCTACTGCTGCTAGCACCTTGTTAGGCCGTCTAGGACACTTAGGACAATTGATCAAGAAGTGGTCAGACAGGCCGCAGTACAAACATAGACTTTCATGAAGGCGATGCTCCCAGCGCTCATTGATCTCGCGCCTCTGAACGGAATCAATTTGCATGGGCACCTCCTCCACCTCCCGAGAGGTTTTACCTGCAGGCTCTTTGGAAGGAAGGGAAAAGTTAGAAATACGGTTATATGCAGCAAATTTTTCCTGCCTATGCTCAGTAAGGCGAATGTCTATTCGCACACAATGCTGTATAAATGTCTCTAGCTCTTCTGGTGACTCAGAGCGAGATAGTTCATCTTTTATAATACTAGACAGACCCCTTTTAAAAATAGGCAATTGTGCATAACTGCCCCAATTGGTATCTACCGCTAATCTCCTGAATTCAGTGGCATACTCAATAACAGAACATTTAGCCTGGCGTAAAGACAACAAAGCAGATTCAGCGGTTGCATGGCGATTAGGGTCATCAAACATTAATGCCATAGCGGCCAAGAAATCATCCAAGCTATTTAGCCATGGGTCATGAGACTCAATCATCGGATTCGCCCAGGCGAGCGCCCTTGAGGTCAGTAGCATTATTACACACAATAGTTTGGATCTATCAGTAGGAAAACAGTCAGCATGCACATCAAAATATAGCATACATTGATTCACAAAGCCACAAAATTTGTCGCGATCACCATTAAATCTGAATGGGGGTAACTTAGGTGGGCTAGCTGGTGGCGGTTGCCCAAAGGGTAAAGTCACTTGTGCAGCTATTTGCGTGCTTATGTCCTGAAAAGCCCATCCATACTGGGACTCTATGCCAGCAGGTTTGTTTTCCTGGACTGCCATGTGGTTGCTTAAGTCCTGCAAAGTTTGTCCAAACACTTGTTGATTGTGTTCAAAGCTTCCAAACTTCTTTTGCAGACCTTCCACATCTTTCTGCAGTGATCTAATTATGGAAAACACCTGCTCTAATCTGCTCTCTGCAGTCATTGTTCCAGCAGTCTCCTTTTTTTTTAGGCTAGAGTATCCTGTAATAATTATAGGGGATAACTCAGGAGACTTTGCGTGGAACAAGACAACTACAGGACACAGTGTTATAAGTGGTAAAGTCTATATTATCACACGGTGATTCAAACAGGTGCAGAGAGAAACTCAAGTTCACAGCACTTGGTGTAAATATTAAACGCAGCTTAGCAGTCTATAGGAAACTTCAGAGGAAAATGCAATCAAGCAGAAAGTCTATGAAGCACAGTTATTCTTGAGGATATTTGACATGAATAAATCCTTGTCTTAGTCCAAACACAGATAGATAAGCTTATAAAGCAGTTCAAATCATATCTTAGCTCAACCAGGGAGGCCTGGTTAATAGTCTCAGGTTTTTGCAGAGCAGAAACAGCTTACATGTCAAGCAAATGAGATGGAAGTAAACACGAGCAGCAGATGAAGGGGGATTACTGGAAACTGGTGTATGCAGCAGGAACTCAGAGCAGAGTAGCAGGATCCCCACACAGGTTCACAGGAGCAGGTATATAGCCAGGGAGTAATCAGAGGTCAGGAGCTTGATGCAAGGCAGAATACTCTAGCACAGACTGAAGGCTGGGGTGGAGTTTTATAGCAGGGAGACACAGTGCACATGAGACCAAAGACGCCATCTTGGAAAAGGGCAGTAATGTACAAAAGGTAAAAAATGTTCAGAGTCCTGACACAAAGGCTGAAAGGTGTTCTGGGCTGTTGACTGGGCTGAGTGCACACTAGGAAGCACACCGGGCATAGGACATGTTTGGAAGCGTACATGTCTGAGGACAGGACAGAGGACAGACTGGGAAGCGTACAGTGCTGAGAACAGGACAGAGGATACACTGGGAAACGTACAGGGCTGAGGATACCAGAGTGCCGGAATGTTAGTAGGGATAACTAATGGTACCACCAGGACACACAGGCGATACTCAGGCACTTACCCGGGACAAAAGGCAGTCTGATATACCCGGTGGTGGCCGCCATGACAGGGCAGAGCTTCCAGGTCATGACCCTCCCCGATAATGCCGTGCAGAAGGAGTGCGCCACCAAGACCCTCTGTGCATGCGTGGACAACGGAACCCCGGAGGTGCCAGCAAAGCATGGCGTGGACCCCATCCAGCGTTAAGGCGTGAGCCCAGGTAAGTATCGTGGGACCGGATGGGTGTAACACCCACCTGTTTTCCTGCCTTACCTTCTTGCTCCTGCCAGTGCCTGCCTGTATACCATGCCATGCCCACCAGAACCTACCGCTCCTTTGTTGTTGCCATGCCTGCCTATACCAGTTGAACCTTTTGTTGTTTGATTTTGTTGTCCACTTCCAGCTGGCAGATAAGAACATCAAAGGAGATGCACTTTCCAGGTCTTTTCTCTCTGGAAAGACCTTCATCTCTGATCAAGACAGGGAGGGGATGCTCCACTGGGGTCACTTGTTCAAATTGGCTGGTCATGCTGGGAGGAGGAAAACAGCTGTTCTTATTTAACTGCACTATTTGGTAGCCATCACGGTGCAAGGATATTGCGGATTTTATATTGGCCTGTCTTCTTTGTGCCCAAAATAAGACTTCAGCTGCCCATACCATATGCTCCCTGGTAGCATATCATGATCGACTTTATCACTGATCTGCCAGTATATGCCAGAAGTACCATCATCTGAGTAGTTGTGGATCGCTTCTCAAAAACATTCCATTTTACTCCACCATCCGGTCTTCTGTCTGCTCATTTGCTTGCTGTGAAGTTTATTCAACATATTTTTCACCTCCATGAGTAACCTCTCTATAATGTGTCTGACAGAGTCGTCCAGTTTGCATCCCAGTTCTGGAGGGCTAAATGCAAACTACTAAATATCACTAATGGCCAAGTAAAGTGGGTTAACTAGATAATAACAAACTACCTGCGGCACTTTGCCAATGCTTACCACAGTGATTGTGCCATACTCCTGCCTTGGACTGAATTAGTAACATAGTAACATAGTTAATAAGGCCGAAAAAAGACATTTGTCCATCCAGTTCAGCCTATATTCCATCATAATAAATCCCCAGATCTACGTCCTTCTACAGAACCTAATAATTGTATGATACAATATTGTTCTGCTCCAGGAAGACATCCAGGCCTCTCTTGAACCCCTCGACTGAGTTCGCCATCACCACCTCCTCAGGCAAGCAATTCCAGATTCTCACTGCCCTAACAGTAAAGAATCCTCTTCTATGTTGGTGGAAAAACCTTCTCTCCTCCAGACACAAAGAATGCCCCCTTGTGCCCGTCACCTTCCTTGGTATAAACAGATCCTCAGCGAGATATTTGTATTGTCCCCTTATATACTTATACATGGTTATTAGATCGCCCCTCAGTCGTCTTTTTTCTAGACTAAATAATCCTAATTTCGCTAATCTATCTGGGTATTGTAGTTCTCCCATCCCCTTTATTAATTTTGTTGCCCTCCTTTGTACTCTCTCTAGTTCCATTATATCCTTACTGAGCACCGGTGCCCAAAACTGGACACAGTACTCCATGTGCGGTCTAACTAGGGATTTGTACAGAGGCAGTATAATGCTCTCATCATGTGTATCCAGACCTCTTTTAATGCACCCCATGATCCTGTTTGCCTTGTCAGCTGCTGCCTGGCACTGGCTGCTCCAGGTAAGTTTATAATTAACTAGGATCCCCAAGTCCTTCTCCCTGTCAGATTTACCCAGTGGTTTCCCGTTCAGTGTGTAATGGTGATATTGTTTCCTTCTTCCCATGTGTATAACCTTACATTTATCATTGTTAAACCTCATCTGCCACCTTTCAGCCCAAGTTTCCAACTTATCCAGATCCATCTGTAGCAGAATACTATCTTCTCTTGTATTAACTGCTTTACATAGTTTTGTATCATCTGCAAATATCAATATTTTACTGTGTAAACCTTCTACCAGATCATTAATGAATATGTTGAAGAGAACAGGTCCCAATACCGACCCCTGCAGTACCCCACTGGTCACAGCGACCCAGTTAGAGACTATACCATTTATAACCACCCTCTGCTTTCTATCACTAAGCCAGTTACTAACCCAATTACACACATTTTCCCCCAGACCAAGCATTCTCATTTTGTGTACCAACCTCTTGTGCGGCACGGTATCAAACGCTTTGGAAAAATCGAGATATACCACGTCCAATGACTCACTGTGGTCCAGCCTATAGCTTACCTCTTCATAAAAACTGATTAGATTGGTTTGACAGGAGCGATTTCTCATAAACCCATGCTGATATGAAGTTAAACAGTTATTCTCATTGAGATAATCCAGAATAACATCCTTCAGAAACCCTTCAAATATTTTACCAACAGTAGAGGTTAGACTTACTGGCCTATAATTTCCAGGTTCACTTTTAGAGCCCTTTTTGAATATTGGCACCACATTTGCTATGCGCCAGTCCTGCGGAACAGACCCCGTCGCTATAGAGTCCCTAAAAATAAGAAATAATGGTTTATCTATTACATTACTTAGTTCTCTTAGTACTCGTGGGTGTATGCCATCCGGACCCGGAGATTTATCTGTTTTAATCTTATTTAGCCGGTTTCGCACCTCTTCTTGGGTTAGATTGGTGACCCTTAATATAGGGTTTTCATTGTTTCTTGGGATTTCACCTAGCATTTCATTTTCCACCGTGAATACCGTGGAGAAGAAGGTGTTTAATATGTTAGCCTTTTCCTCGTTATCTACAACCATTCTTTCCTCACTATTTTTTAAGGGGCCTACATTTTCAGTTTTTATTCTTTTACTATTGATATAGTTGAAGAACTGTTTGGTATTAGTTTTACTCTCCGTAGCAATGTGCTTCTCTGTTTCCTTTTTGGCAGCTTTAATTCGTTTTTTAGATAAAGTATTTTTCTCCCTATAGTTTTTTAGAGCTTCAATGGTGCCATCCTGCTTTAGTAGTGCAAATGCTTTCTTTTTACTGTTAATTGCCTGTCTTACTTCTTTGTTTAGCCACATTGGGTTTTTCCTATTTCTAGTCCTTTTATTCCCACAAGATATAAACCGCTTACAGTGCCTATTTAGGATGTTCTTAAACATTTTCCATTTATTATCTGTATTCTTATTTCTGAGGATATTGTCCCAGTCTACCAGATTAAGGGCATCTCTAAGCTGGTCAAACTTTGCCTTCCTAAAGTTCAGTGTTTTTGTGACTCCCTGACAAGTCCTCTAGTGACAGACAAGTGAAACTGTACAATATTGTGGTTGCTATTTCCTAGATGCCCGACCACCTGCAGATTTGTTATTCTGTCAGGTCTATTAGATAGTATTAGGTCTAAAAGTGCTGCTCCTCTGGTTGGATTCTGCACCAATTGTGAAAGATAATTTTTCTTGGTTATTAGCAGAAACAGAGAAAACAAAATCGTGGAAAGATGAAAGGTCACCACCATAGTAATTATCTACCCACCCAGGGTATATATCTATATATATATATATATATATATGTCTCGACTGGGACCCAATAGATAGGACCATACTGGACTAACTGCCAGACAATAGAACACAAAGCCACATGGAGAAAAAGAGCAGCAAACAGTCCGATTCTTACAAATATACAAAATTCTTTATTAAATATCAAGACCAGGAAAAAACATGACAAAGGGAAGTTATCCCTGTGCAAATAAAAACATGCATCAAGTAGGGACAGGGTATAGGTGACTAAAAATACATGCAATTAACTATATACTTGCCGGCAACAATCATATTTACTAGGTCTCCTGTATCAGAGTATCCACATCTGATATAGTAAGGACATAGTGTCCACAGAAATAACAGGAAAACTCTAATACATCAGAGGATCCAAAGTGTACATACCGGTCAGTGTAAGGATCTGTCAGGCTGGAATAGCACCTCACCCTCGTCCACCCCTCCATGTGGCTTTGTGTTTATTAGCAGAAACCTGTTGCCTTTATGGGTTTCACAGGTTTCTGTTTCCCAGTTAATATCCGGGTAGTTAAAGTCCCCCATAACCAGGACCTCATTATGGGTTGCAGCTTCATCTATCTGCTTTAGAAGTAGACTTTCCATGATTTCTGTTATATTTGGGGGTTTGTAACAGACCCCAATGAGAATTTTGTTACCATTTTCCCCTCCATGAATTTTGACCCATATGGACTCGACATCCTCATTCCCTTCGCTAATATCCTCCCTTAAAGTGGACTTTAGACAAGACTTTACATAGAGACAAACCCCTCCTCCTCTCCGATTTTTACGATCCTTTCTAAACAGACTGTAACCCTGTAAGTTAACTGCCCAGTCATAGCTTTCATCTAACCATGTCTCGGTTATTCCCACTATGTCAAAGTTACCTGTAGATATTTCTGCTTCTAGTTCTTCCATCTTGTTTGTCAGGCTTCTGGCGTTTGCGAGCATGCAGTTTAGAGGATTTTGTTTTGTTCCAATCTCCTCGCTGTGGATTGTTTTAGAAATGATCTTACCTCCCTTCTGAGTATGTTTTCCTGGGTCTTCTTTGTTCGAGTCTAATGTTTTTCTTCCCGTCCCCTCTTCTTCTAGTTTACCGCCCTCCTGATGAGTGTAGCGAGTCTTCTGGCGAATGTGTGTTTCCCAGGTTTGTTGAGGTGCAGTCCGTCTCTGGCCAGGAGTCCATCGTACAAGTAATTCACACCGTGGTCCAGGAATCCGAATCCTTGTTGTCTGCACCATCGTCTTAGCCAGTTGTTCGCATCAAGGATCCTGTTCCATCTCCTGGTGCCATGCCCGTCTACTGGAAGGATAGAAGAAAAAACTACCTGTGCATCCAGTACCTTTACTTTCTTCCCCAACTCTTCAAAGTCCTTGCAGATTGTCGGTAGGTCCTTCCTTGCAGTGTCATTGGTGCCAACATGTATCAGAAGAAATGGGTGGACGTCCTTGGAGCTGAAGAGCTTTGGTATCCTATCGGTCACATCCTTGATCATCGCACCTGGAAGGCAGCATACTTCTCTTGCGGTTATGTCCGGTCTGCAGATGGCTGCTTCTGTGCCTCTCAGTAGTGAGTCTCCCACCACCACCACTCTTCGTTGCTTCTTGGCTGTACTTTTTGCTGTCACTTGTTGCTGTGTACCCTTTTCTTTTTTGCTTGATGGTAGTGCTTCATCCTTAGGTGTGCCATCTTCAACCTCTACAAAGATTTGATATCGGTTCTTCAGTTGTGTGGTTGGTGATTTCTCCATGGTCTTCTTGCTTCTTTTGGTCACATGCTTCCACTCATCTGCTTTTGGAGGTTCTCTGACACTTTTTTTACCTTCTGTGACCATATAATTGAATCTTCAGCTAAATCCACACTTTTTGTGGTGTACGGGCATCACTACAATATTTTGTTTTCTGTGTCTGCGACCACTACCTGCAGAGGACACCAAGACCTCTTTAATGAAATCTTTGTGATGGAGGAGACACGCGGACAAGAAACGCTTGGATCTGCCTATATTTCGCCCTGGGGATAAGGTTTGGCATTCATCAAGATATGTACGTCTCAAGCTACCCTCATATAAATTGAGTCCTCGCTTCATCCGTCGGTTTGAGATTCTCAGACACATATATCCTGTAGTTTTCACGCTCAAACTCAAGGCCTTTTTACGGATCCCGAATTAATTACATGTGTTTCTCCTCAAACCTGTTGTCCTAAATTCCTTCTGCAAAGATCCAGATAGTGCTTCCTCTCCAGTCAGCACTGAAGATGTTTTTAAGGTAGAGAATATTCTGGTCACAAAAAGGGTAAGAAAAACACCTTTTGTGTGGATTGGAAGGGGTTTGGTCATGACTCCTAAGGAGTGGTCGTAGGTGCCAAGGATGAAAATCCATGCACCTCTCTTCCTGAAGAGATTTCTTGAAGGCTTGAAGAAGATGTGGAGTGAAAGGGGTACTGCAGTGCCAGCATCCTTGCATGGTTCTCCCTTGACCTGGCCTTTACGCCAACACATTCCTCTCTGCGGCCCCCATAATGCACTTCCTTCTGTGAACTGCTCACAGATCCCAGGGCACTGTGCTCAGGGCTCATGCTCCCTCCATCCTAAGGGGACAGTGAGCACCATCCTAAAGTGTCCCCAGCCAATGGCTGGGAGATGCTTAATATTTAAGGCACTTCCCCCTGATGGGAGGTGCCTGAGCAATGTGTAATATAGTAGTCTGCATGCTTGCTTGCTCTCAGGTCCCCTGTACCCTCCAGTCAGTTTACCTATCCTGTACCTGTCTGCCCCTACTTGCCTTGTATTCTTGTTTTTCAGCCTTGCCCATGCGCTTGCCTGCAAGCATACCAGCCGTGCCCTCCAGCACTTGCCGTGCCCTCCTGTATACCAGCCATACCAGCCTATACCTGCCATCCTCTCCTGTATATCAGACATGCCTGCCTGCACTTGCCATGCCCACCTCACACAATCTGTACCAGGCCGCATTTGCTATGCTCTCTTGGATATCAGCCCTACTTACCTGCACTTGCCATGCCCAGCTGTATACCAGCTGTACCTGCCTGCTTCTGCATGCATACCAGCTGCGACCGTCAGCACTTGCTCCTCCTGTATTCCTGCCATGCCCACCTATACAAGCAAAACTTTCCCTTCTAGGCCATACCAGCTTCCTGCCCCTTGGGAGTCAGCTGCCGTGCATCCGAGTTCCGTCCTGGTGTAGCACCTGGTGTCCATCTGGAGCCAAGTCTAACCCCACCATCAGGGGTTCTAGCAAAGAGTCGGGCATTCACCTAGTTACGCCCCTCCAGGCTCTCCTCGGATCACAGCACAGTGGTTCCACCACTCCAATTACAATGATTAACCCTTTTCAACATATATGATGTACATTTACATCATATATCATGTCCCTTCCTTAGATATAGGCTCGCACGCCAAGCCCGCATCTTTACCAGCAGATGATGACTGATTAATCAGCTGTAATGTGCTTTTAAAGGGCCACTGTCACCCCCCCCAGCCGTTATAAACTAAAAGAGCCACCTTGTGCAGCAGTAATGCTGCAGTCTAACAAGGTGGCTCTTTTAGTTTTTGATTCATTTATTACCTCAAAAAAGCGTTTTAAAAATTGGCCACACATACCAGATATTGTACCAGCAGGCGGTCCGAAGCGTCCTGTATGAAGCTCCCAACTGCCGTCACTCTTCTCTTCAGGGGCGATGGTACCCGCCCCCTGAGCGCTGCTATCTTCTGAAATCTGGCGCCTGCACTGTGCGTGCCTGCCTGGGGCCTGCGCAGTGTTCATTGTCAGTGCGGCCACACTGTTGCTGAATCCCCCGCCCCGCACTGTTATTCATTATGCACAGTGCGGGGCTGGGGTTCCTGGGAAGGCGGGGGAGCTGGGGAGCGTCGGAGCTGGTGAGCATCTAAACAGCGCAGTGCGCATGCCCAGGAACCCCAGCCCCGCACTGTGCATAATGAATAACAGTGCGGGGCGGGGGATTCAGCAACAGTGTGGCCGCACTGACAATGAACACTGCGCAGGCCCCAGGCAGGCACGCACAGCGCAGGCGCCGGATTTCAGAAGATAACAGCGCTCAGGGGGTGGGTACCATCGCCCCTGAAGAGAAGAGTGACGGCAGTTGGGAGCTTCATACAGGACGCTTCGGACCGCCTCCTGGTACAATATCTGGTATGTGTGGCCAATTTTTAAAACGCTTTTTTGAGGTAATAAATGAATCAAAAACTAAAAGAGCCACCTTGTTAGACTGCAGCATTACTGCTGCACAAGGTGGCTCTTTTAGTTTATAACGGCTGGGGGGGGGGGGTGACAGTGGCCCTTTAACAGCCGCTAGCTCAGCCAGCTCACCCAGCTCCACTCACGGTTGCTAACCTGTGAAATGACGATGTCAACCTCTGACAACAACATTTAACACGCACTGGCAGTGAGGGTGTATCATTCTACACCCCCATCAATGTGCCCTTGTGGTGTGATCATGGGGCACCGATAGGTTGCCAGGTTTTCTGCTGATGACCCCGCTGCCTGTCATTATGATCCTGCTGATGCACTGCTATGTATAATTCAAGCAATTGGATCATCGCATCTTGAAGTCCTCTAAAAGGACCATTAAATGCAGTAAAAAGTAAAAAAAAAGTTTTTGAAAATATGAAAAAGCACAAAATGTCAAATCACCCCCCTTTTGGCCCATTAAAAATAAAACAAAGAAAACTATAACAAATGCAGATATTTGGCATTGCTACTTTCATGAAAGTCAATCTATCAACTATCAAAATATAAAGTCAATTAATCTGCAAAATAAATGACGTAACGAGAAAAAAAAATAAAAAGCCAGAATTAATTTTTTTTTTGGCCGCCACAACATTGCAATAAAATGAAATAAGAGGGGATCAAAACATTATTACATAGCCACGTATCTTGAATAGGGAAAGCATTACGGGTCTCGAAAAATGGCGACACGAGCAACGTTTTTTTTTACAAATTTCCATTTTTTTTTCACCAATTAAGTGAAAAAAAGTATACATATTTGGTGTCTGCATAATTGTAATGACCTGGAGAGTCATATTGCCAGGTCAGTTTTTCTATTCAGTATATGTATTGCACTGACACCACGCAAAAAGAGAAATACTTCACAGTTTAGTTCTTTTTTTTGCATTGAAGAAAAAAGTATTAAAGGCTCCTGATTTATTTATCACACCGATAAGTTAGTAATAAAAAAATATAGACTTTGAAGAACAGTAGCCGAAAAGAACATTATTAGGTCTTTAATATACCTGGAATATTTAACCTCCAAGTAACACGCTGCACAGCACAATCAAATGATAATAATAATAAATAATAATAATCTTTATTTTTATATAGCGCTAACATATTCCGCAGCGCTTTACAGTTTGCAAAATGATCAGTCTTTCATGAGAAAAAAAGATGTTCTGTCCCTCTAAATAACCACTGATGAGATATCCAGAATAGATGCTGTGCTCCCGTACTATTAACCATTTTAGGACTGGTTTGTTTTTAGCCTTTTATTTTATTGTTATGTTGCAAGAGCCACAATGTTTTAAAATTTTTCCATCAATGTTGTTTCATGATCATTTGACAGCGGGTTGTGTTGTATTTTGCACTTGTATGATTTTGTAATACATATAAATTATAATTTAATTTATACTTATTTTTGGGGTGGGAATAAATTATTAATACATTACTAACTAACTTAAACCTTTTGGGAGGAAATTAAATTACTTAATGTTTTCGCTGTTTGAGTTTCATCTGCCGGAAGATTGTTAGCAATAGGAAGCAATACAATAAATTAAGAAATAGAGGTTTCTATTATTTCACAGCGTGATGTTTGTAATTTAGAAACAAAGTCTGTAAATGCTCATTTGAGAGGCTCATATTTCACAATTCTCATAAATTCTCATAATTTGGCTTATATATCGGTATTATGGTGCTCGTTATTGGTGATTTATGCAACATAAAAGTTGTTGACTCCTAAAGACGACTATTTTTCATGTAGGAAAGATATATATCTTAGCACCGTGTTAGCAAGTAGATAGAAAAATATTTAGAATTGAGAGTCCTCAGCAGTGTTGAGCATTCCGATACCGCAAGTATCGGGTATCGGCCGATATTTGCGGTATCGGAATTCCGATACCGAGATCCGATACTTTTGTGATATCGGGAATCGGTATCGGGATCGATATTAATGTGTAAAATAAAGAATAAAAATAAAAAATATTGATATACTCACCTCTCCGACGCAGCCTGGACCTTACCGATGTAACCGGCAGCTTCCGTTCCTAAGAATGAGCGCTTGAAAGACCCTAGATGACGTCGCGGCTTGTGATTGGTCGCGTGAGCGTGAGCATTCTTAGGAACGGAAGCTGCCGGTTACATCGGTAAGGTCCAGGCTGCGTCGGAGAGGTGAGTATATCAATATTTTTTATTTTTATTCTATATTTTACACATTAAGATGGATCCCAGGGCCTGAAGGAGAGTTTCCTCTCCTTCAGACCCTGGGAACCATACAGGATACCTTCCGTTACTTGGTGTCCCATTGACTTGTATTGGTATCGGGTATCGGTATCGGCGATATCCGATACTTTTTGGGTATCGGCCGATACTATCCGATAGGACGGTATCGCTCAACACTAGTCCTCAGTGGTTGACACCTTTTAATGGCTGACTGAAAAGATGGTAACAAATTGCAAGCTTTTGAGACTACTCAGGCCTCTTCATCAGGCATAGACTAAAACAAAATCTGAAGAATCACATATTTATACACTGCACAGCAGAAAGAAAATGCAATGGATAAGACAAGTGATGTTAAGCAGAACTATCATTATGGAAGAGGGGGATAAACTGTTGTGTCCATAAATATTGAAACAGTTTATAAATGAGGAGTGTGAAAGTTTTATTGTCCTCTGATTGGGGGCTGGTTCTATGTTATGATGCCCCCACAAGGTCTGAGGAGCAAATTCCTTAATTGAAGTTGAAAGACATAAATCCATGAGACACATTCATTCCTTCACTGAGTGTGTCAAAGGTTATCATCAGCTTATACTCCCAGACTCTTCTGTCTCTCTGAGATTTGATATTACCCTTTATGCCTGGCTTTATGCCTGGCTTTATGCCTGGTGAAGAGGCCTGAGTAGTCTCGAAAGCTTGCAATTTGTTACCATCTTTTCAGTTAGCCATTAAAAGGTATCAACCACTGAGGACTCTCAATTCTAAATATTTTTCTATTTGTCATGTAAAGAGAACATGGATGTTTGAAGTGCAGATATGGTCATTAGGATTGTATGAAAAATTAATAATATGGCCAGATTTTGCTTCCTTTGCTGAAAAAAATATACAAAATCAAGGATTACTTTTTCGTAAACTGATCATGTGGTACAGTAGCTCTTGTATTTCTCATGTTGTGTCCATCTAATGGAGCATCTAGTTTACAGTCTGAAAAGGAATAAGAGAAGTAGGCACACGGGACGAGGTAATGAAATTAATACCAGATTGGTGAGAGGACTGCCATCCGACCATGGTGCCATGTGACTTTACCCACGAGCAATAATGCCTTCTGGCTGATTGTGTTACCACCAAGGGTCCCTAATAGAGATGAATTAAATGATTCATGAAGGATTGATGTTGAGCCATATTTCACCAAATTTGCAGCTTCCCGCAAATTCGAACACACACACTGTGATTAGATTAGCAAGGACTACCAAAAAAATTAACAAATTGTCTCTTCAGAGAGGAAGAGGACTAGAACTCTAGTGCCACCTATTGGAAGTAGCAATCCTAACAGTCAATGTCAACCCTTTAATGAGTCTTATCACATGACTTAGGATAAAAGCCATACCAGAATCTCAATTTGCAGACACTGTGTTTCAGGTTACTGCCCCTCATCAGTGCAAAGCGGAGATCTGGTTTGGCTGAGTGAGAGGCGTCTGACCAGGATCCAAGAAGTATCGTTTCTCCTTGTGGAGAATGACATGTTGAGCATGTCGAGATGAGGAGACTTAAAGCCGCAATGCTCCTCTGGGAAATATGCAAATTGTCTCTTCAGAGAGGAAGAGGACTAGAACTCTAGTGCCACCTATTGGAAGTAGCAATCTTAACAGTCAATGTTGACCCTTAAACGAGCCTTGTCACATGACTTAGGATAATCGCCAAACCAGAATCTCAATTTGAGGACTGTGTTTCGGGGTAATGCCCCTCGTTAAAAAATGCTTGGTGCCATTTCACACAAGGCTGAAAACTCAAGAAAGCAGGTTAATATCAGGCACAATCACACAAGCTTCCCCATAATACCTTGCAGCTATTACATCACATGATCTATCACAGGCAATCAGGGGGATTAACACAGTATATGGAAGCCGGCCCAAGTATACTATTTTATGCTTGTACAGTGTAGGAATAGGATGTCATTGTGCCCAGCTCATTCCACCTAGAATCACATTGTATGCAGCGCAGAAGCACATTGAAGATAAGAGTACTAGTCTCAGTCTGTGCAGAATAATCCAATGATTTAAGCCATAGGGAGGTTCAGGACCTGCAGAGTAAGTGTAACTGAATTGAATTGATCTGTGCTATACTGCAGTAACAGCACTTTAATAACAGTATTTCTTTTAGTCACATACTACCAACAAAGAAGGCAGAATTAAACCCCTCAGTACAAATTTTTCTTCTAAAACAAAATCCTGAAATCAAGTCTTGTTTATCACAGAAATTGTGCTTCCTGCTTTGTAAGACAGGCTCAAAATGGTTTCTATACAGACCTTGCACTTTTAGAGCATGTTATACACATATTTTTTGGGCAATAAGAGACTTTAAGTATTGCAATTTGTGGTGAGTTTTTTAATGGTGAATCAATTTTTTTAGGGAAATTCAGTAAAGCCAGAAAATTTGAATTTCAAATGATCTGCTCATCTCTATTTCCTAAAGCAAATCAGATAGGCAGGGACTTCACTAACTAAGGGCTCATGCACTAGATTGCATAAATTAACAAGTTCTATCTGTGGTTTTGATGGATAGCACTCATACCCTTGTTATTCTTTGGGGCTGTGCACATGTCTAAATTTTTTGTTAGATCAAGTGGTACAAGGAAAAAAATTGCAGCATGCACAATTTGAATGGCACTTATCCACTCAAGTTTATGGGTCTGTGAAAAAAATTGGACTGCACTTGGATGATATCTGAGTGCAGTCTGATTTCTAAGGACTGACTGCATAGACAAGATGAAGATTTTTTTTTCTCCTTCTCCAAGAAAATTTGATCCCATGTTGGTCGTAGCTGGACGATCATAAGCAGACCCATTTTCTCGGATGACAGAAAACGGTCAGTCATTTGCACCTGCCTTTAGAGTAAGTAACAAAGCAACTAGTACTTCATGTTTTTATGCAGTGAACAGCACACACCTGATGTACCAACTATGATACTAAAATGAGTCATTGCGCACAGGTCATTGTAAAGGACCTCACATTAAGAAGAGCGATACCTTTCTTTTAAAAATCACTGGATCATTTTTCCTAAAACCTTTTTGCCCAATAGTCTGAACATAGAAGCATCTTATTCCTGGCATCAATGACCACTTGCGACTCTGTCATGGAGGCCACTAGTAATAGGCTGGACGTAGAGCATCTAATTCCAGAAGTCAGTGACCACCTGTGACTGTGTCATGGAGGTCACTAGTAATAGTCTGAACTAGAGTTGAGCGACTTTTACTTTCTTCGGATCGAGTCGGGTTTTGCGAAACCCGACTTTGTCAAAAGTCGGGTCAGGTGAAATCGGCCGATATTGCGAGAAGTCGGGGGCCAACTGAAACACGAAACCCAATGCAAATCAATGGGGAATCAAAGTCGGCAGTGAGTGGAGGACAGGAAAACACCTACCGTGCCCATTTTAATGCCAAAAACATCATTTCTTATTACTGAAGCTTGTCAATCTTAATTTACTTTATAATAATAGTTAGGCATTGAAAACTGGGGGTCATTTGGCTAAAGTTGTGGGGGGTAGGGCTGGCTGAAGTTTTTCATGGGCCCAGGAAACGCTGAATATGTCACGGTGGTGGAGCAGGGAGAGGTAAGTATTTCAACTTTGCAAGTGCTGTGTTCCTTAGCAAGCAGTGGGGGCCCACTCGTTGGCATTGGCACTGGCACAGGGCCCCTCATAGTTCGGCAGTGTTTTTGACGGCGGGTGGCACCTCCCACCGGCAGAGACACTTTTGGGTACTATGAGGGGCCCTGTGCCAGTGATGTCGCCAACGAATATGCCCCCCCTACCTGATGAAGGAACCTGCACTTTCATCTGCACCTTCCTCTTTGTCCCCGTGTAAGGTGGTATAGTATGCGGGAAAGGGAACCTGACTTTCAGCAGGGTCAGATTCTGGCTGTGTAGAGTGCAAGGGGAATAAGTGGTCTGAGTCAATGTACCAGCAGACTCATCTAGCAGTGGCTGGGCAATGGGCAGGATGAGGAGGAAACACAGATATGGGCCCAAATAATAAAGTAGGCTAAATGCAGTTCAAAATTGGTAACATGACTAAACAGGCAGCATTGCTTTGTTCAGTGGAGGAAATCTGTAATGAGTGGCAGACACAGTTAGTAGGCCCAAATAATAAAGTAGGCTAAATGCAGTTCAAATGTGGTAACAGGACTAAACAGGCGGCATTGCTTTGTTCAGTGGAGGAAAACTGTAATGAGTGGCAGACACAGTTAGTTGGCCCAAATAATAAAGTGGGCTAAATGTCTGCCAAATAATTGTTCATAAATAAACAAGTGGTATAGCTAGGTACAGGGGTGGGCTCCTCTGCTGAGTAGCAGACAATGGTAGTAGGCGCATTAAGTATTAACTGGTCTAAATGGAGGCCAGGGCCCCTGTATATTTTAACTATCATCTATCATTTCAACAAATTTGTATTGGCAGTGCCATTGAAGGATTTAACAGCACAGACTACACAGTGATGGAGCAGGGAGAGGTAAGTATTGCAAGTGGTAGAGCACTGTTCGAGCTGGGGGGGAACACTCTCTCGTGGGCGGCGGTACTGGCACAGGGCCCCTCATATTACGACGGTGTGTCTGACGTTGGTTGTGCACCACCACCGTCAGAGACACTTCATTGTACTATGAGGGACCCTGTGTCAGTACCGTCGCCCAATAGTGGGCCCACCCACCTGTCCAGGCAAACGGCACTCGCACGGGGGCTTGCGCCAGGTGGTGACCATGGCTCTGTGGGGGGAGTCAGACCATTTAGGGAGGTATAAAAATGGCCTATAGTGGACATTCAGCAGCTGCAAATGGAGGAAATGGAGAAGTCAGTAAGAGGAGTCCAAATGCAAGACATTTTTTAGGCAAGCTACGTGTCAGTAGGGGAAGGTGGGGCAAAATAATTTGAAATCCATGATTTGTTCATTTTAAAGCCAAAACTTTTTCCTGCTGCTCTGGCTTTAAAAGCTGTTTTCCTACTCCCAGATAAGGGAGCCTTCGAGGCCTTGTGTAGCCTGACGATGATGCTGGCTCAACACCTCCAGCCTTAGGTGCTATTGTGCTTTTGCCACTACCACCAGAGGCACCACCACCACCACAATCAGTACCAGCTGGCAACCAGCGCCCACGGGCTCTTCCACCAGACTTCCTCATTTTTTGAAAAATCTAACCAAAATAACAACCGTTATATGGTACTGTAAAACAAGGTAGAAGGTGTATATAAACTTGTTGAGAATTTAAATCTCCCTTTTTTGGGGGGAGACTGAACCAAAACTCAGGCCCTGTGCATAAAACAACACAATGTAAGTGGCAGAAAGTGGCTGGCTGATATACGACAAACTAACAGGACTCAAGTATATACACTCTGTGAGAATTTGAATCTCACTTTTTTGGGGGGAGACTGAACCAAAACTTAGGCCCAGTGTATAAAACAACACAATGTAAGTGGCAGAACGTGGCTGGCTGATATACGACAAACTAACAGGACTGAAGTATATCCACTTTGTGAGAATTTGAATCTCACTTTTTTGGGGGGGAGACTGAACCAAAACTCAGGCCCAGTGTATATAACAACGCAATCTAAGTGACAGAAAGTGGCTGGCTGACATACGACAAACTAACAGGACTGAAGTATATCCACTTTGTGAGAATTTGAATCTCACTTTTTTTTTTGGAGACTGAACCAAAACTCAGGACCAGTGTATAAAACAACACAATGTACGTGGCAGAAAGTGGCTGGAAGATATATGAAAAAATATAAGGACTGTAGTACAATTTCAATCTCCCTACAATGATCTCAGAACAAGTATGGCAGCAATAAAAAGGACTGCTGCACACAAAAGTGTGGACAAATAAACAAGATAACTGTGCAGAAAGGAGCAACAGGATTTTTGCTTTTAAAAAAGCAGTTGGTTTGCACAGCAGCGTGCAAACAGCAATGCAGCTATCAGGGAGCCTTATAAGGCAGCCTAATAAGCTACAGAGCTGATGTACAAAAATATAGCCTCCACTGTCCCTGCAAAAAAAAGGTGGTGTTGGACAGTGGAAATCGATACAGCACAAGCAGTTTGGGGGTTAATCTTCCCTCCCTAACAATATCCCTTCTTCTGATGAAGCTGCAGCAACCTCTCCCTATGCTAACATCGGCAGAAGTAAGATGGCGGTCGGCGTGCACGCGCCTTTATAGCCCCTGTGACGCAGCAGAAAGCAAGCCAATCACTATCATGCCCTTCTCTAAGATGGTGGGGACCGAGACCTATGTCATCACGCTGCTCACACTCTGCATCCTCCATCATTGGCTGAAAAATGGCGCTGAAAGCGTCATATGAAACGCGACTTTTGCGCAAAGATCGCCTACCGCATGGCCGATCCCACACTAGGATCGGGTCGGGTTTCATTGCAGTAGTCAATTACGACTTGCAACTGTGTCATGGAGGCCACTAGTAATAGTGTCAACCTAAGTAATCGGGACCTGGAAGAAACGATTAATGTCAATCTGTTCAGAGTCTGCATATGCCTTAGGATTTATTATATTTTTGGCATTTGAAAGTTAATATTGTACTCTCTAATAAAAGTATCTAAGTGAAGAAAAGAAAGTTAAAACAACAGTGTCTATGCCTATATTGCAATACATATATCATAGTCCCAGTGCTTTGGTGAAAAGTAGTGATGAGTGAGTATGCTTGTTACTCGGGTTTTCCGAGCATGCTCGGGTTTTCTCTGAGTATCTTGGGTGTGCTCGTAGATTATGTTTGTGTCCCCGCAGCTGCATGATTTGTGGCTGTTAGACAACCTGAATACATGCAGGGATTGCCTGTTTGTTAGGGAACCCCCATATGTATTCAGGCTGTCTAGCAGCCGCAAATCATGCGGCTGCGGGGACACAAACATAATCTACGAGCACACCCAAGATACTCGGAGAACACCCGAGCATGCTCAGAAAACCCGAGTAAGGAGCATACTCGCTCATCACTAGTGAGCAAACTATCTTGGCAGAATATTTCTTAGAGATTTATCTTCTCAATGAACAAATATTACCTTTACAAAATAATAAATACAAAAAAATCAATTAAAAAAATTAAAAATCCACTTCACTTCAAGTTTTCCAAACAATTCTAATTTCATACTTTCAGATAGCTGTTAAATTTACAAAATTTCATGTTCTTATGTGGATAGTTCACAGACAGATGTGATTTAACTCTATTTAAGCGAATATCCCAAAATGAATTTGGTTTAAGGGAAAAGGATCCCAGGATCCATTGCATCAGGATGTAGTGAATTTGAATTAAGGAAGGTGGGGGGTTAGTTTGATACTTTCCAAGAAATTATGTGACAAAGCACAGTGCTGTCTTAAGTAGTCATTTTTTCCTTCTTTTCCAGGGGAACCAGATGGTGTATATGCTGTTCTCAGCATTAGACTTCCCTTTCTAAGAAATCTTATTTGTAGTAAAAGTTACTTGAAACTTCTGAATAGAATTTAGTTATGTGATTCAATTTGGCATCCCAAATCTCTAATTTCCCTTACTAAGGGCATAGAAAGGTTGTAAACATGTTTATTGTATAGAACAGGAGTATAGTCAGTGAATGTAATAATAAAAAACATATCTAATAAAACTGTTAATAAGTAATAATCAAAAAAATTGCCAAAATATATAAATATGTTTATTTATTGACAGATGTGTTAGAAAAATGTAAAGGTGACAAATCAGTATTTGAACTAATGTGCAAATGAGGCTGAGGGACTGTGGTAGATCTGGAGCCTCTGTCACTCCAGCTCTATTCCCCTCCCAGTGCCACCTCAGGGATATTTCTTCATATCATCATCCTTTTTTATCAAGCAGTATATGTACTCTCTAAAAATTATGGAGCCATTTAAAATTTAACTCCTTCAGCCCATTTTTTTGTTTTCTTTTTTTCCTCCCCTTCTTCCAAGAGCCATCACTTTTTTAAATTTGTCTAGCAATATGACTGCTTGTTTTTTTACGGGAAGATTTGTATTTTCGAATAATACCATTCATTCTGCTATATCATGTACTGGAAAAAGGGAAAATAAAGTGTGAAATTTGCAAAAAAAAGTGCAATTCCACAATTTTTTGGGGGGTTTATTATTTACAATGTTAAATTTATGGTAAAACTGACCCTATAATATGATTCCCCATGTCAGGATAAGTACACAGAAACCAAACATGTACAGTTTTTTTTTTCTTTAAGTGGTGAAAAAAATTTGAAATTTGTCAAAAATGTCACTTTTGTTGCGATTTTCTGAGACTCGTAATGTTCTCATTTTTCAGGATCTGGAACTGGATGAGGTGCTTCCTGTATACGCGTGTTAAACACCGCTGTCAGTGATTGACAGGGGAATTTAACTGGTTAACAGCCGCAGGTGCATCTCCGATCCACGCACGACTGTTGGAGACACTCGATGGCTAATTAAATTAGCCATCAAGTGCGGTGAAAGATGAAGTTGAGTCCACATGAAAGGCAAGAACATGGCCGGTGATGAACATGTACCTGAATGGGCTAAATTCATGAGCTTTGCCAAGTATTCACCAAATACATATGCCACATATTGCAATACTGCAAAGCTTTTAATGTTCCTAAAAACAGGTGAATATCACTGAGGGCATGCGCACACATTGTAGATTTGCTTGTGGAATTTTCTGTGCAGATTCTTCCCTCTCTTGCCAGAAAACACAGGTGCAGACTGGCTGCAATTTTGCTGCGTTATTTTGCTGCGTTTTTTTAATGCAGATTTGTATGTGTTTTTGAAAGCTAAATAAAGATCTATTATTGAACAAAAAAAAAAGAATTGTGATGTCATTTCTGGTCCAACCTCCTCTTTAACATTTGTCCAACCCACACTCCATTACACACACAGATAGATAGATAGATAGATAGATAGAAGGAATGAGATAGAGAGATAGATCTATAGATAGATAGGCCAATGTTTATTAATGAACAATATGTTTAATTTTGAAAAACAACAGAAAAAAATGGCGTGGGCTCCCACACAATTTTCTGCGCCAGAGGGGGAAAACCGACAACGGGGGGGGGGGGGCAATATTTGTAGCCTGGGAAGGGGCTAATACCCATGACCCCTTCCCAGACTATGAATATCAGCCCGCAGCTGTCTGCATAGCCTTTACTGGCTATTAAAATAGGGGGACCCCCCAAAAAAATGATGTGGAGTCCCCCTATATTTTTGCCAGAAAGGCTATGCACACAGCTGCGGGCTGATATTCATTGCCTTGGAAGGGGCCATGGATATTGGCACCCCCAGCTACAAATACCAGCCCCCAGCCACCCCAGAAATGATGCATCTGTAAGATGCGCCAAATCCGGCACTTAGCCTCTCTCTTCCCACTGCCCTGTAGCGGTGACATATGGGGTAATAAGGGGTTAATGTCTTGACATTAAGCCCAGTTAGTAATGGAGAAGCGTCAATAAGACACATATCCATTACTAATCCTATAGTAGTGAAAGAGTTAAAAAAAACACAGCTAGAGAAAAGTATTTTAATATTCTTAATTTCACCATACTTACAAGCACGCCTAATTCCTGCGATGCCCTCGATCGCCTGCAAGAAATAAAAAAAATAATAAACCAACCGTATACTCCCTGTCCGATGCAGTTCAATTAATAATGAGTGTCCCACGTCGATCTCCCCTATAGAACAGGGACATCGGGTGATGTCACCGTTCTATAGGGCCTCCAGTGACATACTGACAGGACACAATGGCTCCTGCAGTGCATCACTGAAGAGGTTATTTTAGTAACATAGTAACATAGTTATTAAGGTTGAAGGAAGACTTTAAGTCCATCTAGTTCAACCCATAGTTTAGTTCATTGCTCTTACTTTATGGCAATGCTGCGTGGGATTTTTTCCATGCAGCAGTGTCACAAGTGAGAGTATGAACTATACTGTACTCACAGCGGCAGAAGGATACAGTGCGGAAAGATACCTTCCGTCATTGTATCCCGGAGTCCCTGGAGAGCGGTTGCATTAGGTGATGTGACAGCTCTCCATGGGAGATCGTCGTGGGACAATCGTTATTACATGGATTACTGCAGATCAGGGAGTATTTTGTTGATTTATTATTTTAATATTTTTTACAGGTGATCGATGGCTTCGGGACAAGGTGATTGGTGAGCATGTACTCTGTATTGTATGTACTCTATATTGTATGTACTGTATGTTGTATGTATTGTCTGAACTGTATACGTGTGTGTGTTTTTTTTTTGTTTTTTTTTACATTCAACACATTAGCCGGATGATGGGACTACTACTGTCCCATCATTGGCTGATGTTTTAATCACTGTCACTGTAGCAGGCATAGCCGGATGGGACTTGTAGTCCCATAGGATGATGCCTTCACACACACACCCAAAGACCCCCCCGCAGACCCCTGGACAGCCCGCAGACCCCCCGGACAGATCCCCGGGCAGCCCGCACAGCCCCAGACAGCCCGCAAATCCTGACCGCACACACAGACATGCACACAGTCACTGCCCACACTCTGCCCACCCACTCCCTCCTCCTGATCTGCAGCGTTTCATCTGCAGCTAAACCGCAGATCTTTTTACACCATGTGCCTGACACATTGGAAGTCAATGGGTGCAGAAACGCTGCAGATCCACAAAAAGAATTGACATGGCCCTTTTTTTTATCCACTGCGGATTCCGTGCGGATTTTTCCGCACCATTAGCACAGCATTTTTTATTTTCCCATTGATTTACATTGTACTGTAAATCATTTGCGGTTCTGCAGCGGTTCTGCATGGAAGAAACACTGCGGATCCGCAGTAAATCCGCAATGTGTGCACATAGCCTAAAACTGTAGTGAAACCCTCCCTATTCAGATCTCTAATGCAGACATCACCTCATTAATATCCAAGTTATCAAAACCTATCTGGCAAGGTATCTGGTAGCCAGTGATTAATAACAAGCTATTAAATAAAAAACTGCAATGTCATGCTTTTTTGGTTAATTAAATTGTAGAAACAGTGCAAAATTAAGTCGGATGCCTGCCTTGCGGGTGGTCATATTCAGGCAGTGCAAACAGAACAAGCCATGGCGTTTTTACACAGGCTGTTGCAAAAGCTATCGGGACTAGTGTTGAGCATTCCGATACCGCAAGTATCGGGTATCGGCCGATACTTGCGGGTATCGGAATTCCGATACCGAGATCCGATACTTTTGTGGTATCGGGTATCGGTATCGAAACAACAGTAATGTGTAAAATAAAGAATTAAAATAAAAATATTGCTATACTCACCTCTCCGACGCAGCCTGGACCTCACCGAGGGAACCGGCAGCGTTCTTTGCTTAAAATGCGCGCGTTTCCTGCCTCCCGTGACGTCACGGCTTGTGATTGGTCGCGTGCCGCCCATGTGGCCGCGACGCGACCAATCACAGCAAGCCGTGATGTAATTTTCAGGTCCTGAATGCCTAATTCTAGGCATTCAGGATTTTAAAATTATGTTCCGGCTTGTGATTGGTCGCGTCGCGGTCACATGGGCGACGCGACCAATCACAAGCCGTGACGTCACGGGAGGCAGGAAACGCGCGCATTTTAAAATTACGTCACGGCTTGTGATTGGTTGCGTGCCGCCCATGTGACCGCGACGCGACCAATAACAGCAAGCCGTGACGTAATTTCAGGTCCTGAATGCCTATTTCTGCATTCAGGACCTGAAATTACGTCACGGTAGGCAGGAAACGCGCGCATTTTAAGCAAAGAACGCTGCCGGTTCCATCGGTGAGGTCCAGGCTGCGTCGGAGAGGTGAGTATAGCAATATTTTTTATTTTAATTCTTTATTTTACACATTAATATGGATCCCAGGGCCTGAAGGAGAGTTTCCTCTCCTTCAGACCCTGGGAACCATCAGGAATACCGTCCGATACTTGAGTCCCATTGACTTGTATTGGTATCGGGTATCGGTATCGGATTAGATCCGATACTTTCCGATACCGATACTTTCAAGTATCGGACGGTATCGCTCAACACTAAAATTCGGGACGTTATTTGGGACATTTCAAGAGTATGTTTATTTGCTAAGCCAAGAAGCAGAAGGTTTTTTACAATGCATTCAATATGGTTCCTTTATTTAGGGAGCAAAAACAGGTGTTTTGAAAGTGAAGAGGCAATGGCTTCTTGACTAGTAGTGAAAAATATCCCTTTTGGATCCATAATAGGATTTCAATTCACAAAACAAGTAAACAATTACAAAGGTGTTTTATCAAGACTTCCAAAATCATTCTTTTTTTAGGGAGGGGGAACAGGCTAGCCATTTTCAAAATGAAGAAGCAATGGTTTGTTTTCAAAACGCTATTTTGAGAGCTGTTTGATGTCAGTGTACTATCCAGAAAGCATGTTATGTATCAGCAGTACAGTCTATAACTATAAACCACAGTGTGCAGTAAGGAGATGTGTGGCTGCTGCAGTAGGGCAATGTCAGTGGCAGTGGTGGAAATCATACAGTAGAGAATTTGGAGATGTCTGGCAGTGTAGGGCCATAAACAGCAACCTTAGTGGCAGCCATAAAGTCTAACACACTAAAATATAGCCAGCAGACAGCGAGATGATGCGTGTCTGGTATGGTCATGCAGTGAGATTGGAAGAAGTCGCATGGTAGAGCACTATGATGAGCAGGCAATGACATATCTGACAGTGTGGATCCAACAACGGCAGCCCAGGCAACAGCATTAGTGCAGTGTACATGAAATGATGTATAAGGATGGAGTGGATGCCGAGCCGAGCATGGACCACCAGCATTGCCGGTACTAGACGGATGCTTAGAAGACAGAAAACAGCAGTTGGGAAGACAGATGCGATGGCCGATTTAATCATTTCCATCAGCCGTAGGTAAATGAAAGTCAATAATGATCCTTTCCTGATTGATTTCGACAAATGTAAAGTTTTCCACACTTGCAGCAAATACCTGGTCTACTTGGATGTGAGAAAGCCATGCTGAGCACACTCTCTGATACTAGACTGAGGGATGGACATGATTGTATGCCAATACAAACTGGGCAAGCTCTTGCCACTTGGGATCATGGCTCAGGGTATCTGGGAGGGAGAAGGTATGTAGTCAAGGTGTGACTGGACCTGGCTGGTCAGCAGGTTCATCTCTATTTGCTGTAGTCCATGTAGTCCATCAGGTTGAAGCAATGGCAAATAAAACATCTCATCCATCATGTCAAATGTACTGTAGCTGTTGCTGCGTAATCTACTTACAGGAATAATGTTGACACAGGCGGAGAAACTTTGGGAACGTAGCGGAAAAACTTAACATTTATTACATTACTATTTTTTTATTTTTTATTTGCTGTTACTGGGGACACTATTTTTGAATTTGGCATAATTCCATCAGTACGTCTCTTTCTCGTCTTTCACAAAATTTCAAGTGGCAGGAAAGGCGTGTGGGCTGTGGGAGAAATAAACTCCTCTCGACTGCTGCGCTCAGTTTAGGAACCTTTGACACTGAATAAAAAGTTAAAGATGCACAAGGCTGCTTTAGTCATCTAGTTCATCGGCAGGCAGGTTGGATACTCACTACTAGAGATGAGTGATCACCGAATACGAATGTGCCATATTCGTGCCGAATTTATGTTTGGCAAATTTATGTTTGCCGACCATTTTTCGAACATATTCGCTCATCTCTAATTACAAGTAGAGATGAGCGAATATGTTTGGAAACATTAATTCGGCACAAATATGGCACATTCGGATTCAGTGATCGTTTTTCGAACAAGTTTGCTCATCTCTAACAGTGAGTATCCAACCTGCCTGCTGAAACACCGAATGGTACTTTTGGATTCGGTGATCATTTTCCGAACAAGTTCACTCACCTCTACTCAAAGCCCTCCTGCACCAATCCAAAAAGAAGAAACAATGGGGGAAAGAAAAATGGGAAGGAATAAAAAATATACCGCCCCTGTTCCCTTCACCTTCACATTATGCCAATAGCAGGACATAAGTGACACTGCACTAGACATAACACAACGTATTATATTTTTCTGCAATGTCCCTTGATTTACTGTCTTTTACGTATAATGCATACACAATGACTTTTCGCCTTCTTGTGTATTCTATGTCTCGATATATTCCCATTCGCCGTACTTTTCTGATGTTAGAAGTCACCTTTGCACATTTCTCATTTTCAAAGGTGAGTTTTTACTGCAGCAAACTCTTCCTCTATAATTTACCCACGCTCATGTTTTCCTTTGAAAGTGAATATCGTAGCTGAAACATAATATATGGCAGTGCCACGGAAGATGAACCTGATTCTTCATTGCACGTTACTAGCTCAAACATATAGCAAAGCACTCATGCATCACAATGAAAAAAAGCTGACAAAACAATAACTCTCAGTAAACAACGGTCTAACTTTTCCGTCTAGATTAATGATAGGAGTTTAATTTTGCTACATAACATAGGACTCTCGACATGTTCATTGCGAATATTCTAACATCTGCTACTTTTTTTTTTCCTGCTCAACGATTCAGATCTCAGTGTTCAAAGACAAAAGAGTCTAGGCAGGTGATCGAGAAGAAAAATGAATAATAGTAATTGTAATGGCCTTTCAGGAGGGGAATATGTTCCAAAGCTCCATTACTTTTTTATGCATTTGTTACTAATGCATAAGATAAGACAGGATATTTATGATGGAAGTTTAAATTCATTTTCCATTGCCTTGTCCTACTCATCTGATTTCATGCAACAGATACAAAAGGTAACAAATCTGTGAATGCAATATTTGTGATGAATAATTAAGAATATAGAAGAATTTATGTATAGAGTTATAATTTGCTCTGCTCATCAGTTCAGCCATTCTAGCAGTCAGAACAGACATGTTATCTTAGCCTTCTAGGAAAAGGGAAGATTTGGGGTTTTAAATTAGCCGTGGGTGACGTCATTGCAGCATTCCAGGAAGAGGACGTTTTTTCCCGTGTCAGGCTGTGTGTGGTTTTACATAAACATGGGACCCGATATTCTAGTATGAGCCCAAAGAGGTTCAGAAAGGGAATAACAAATATAACATACGTCAATGATACAGCTAGCAGTGTAAGTAATTACAGCTTCTCAGCCAAACACTAAAGTCTTTTGGCTTACTGAACATCTGCCTGGTTCAGGGTTCGAAATAAGAAGTAGACATAACCAGATTTATATTCCATGCCAGAGCATGTTTTTTGTAAAAATCTACAATTAATAAGGTCAGGAAGAAAAGAGAAGAAAGAAAGGAAAAGCATAAAAAGTAAGACGATAAAACCAAACAATCTGAAAGTAAGTTTTTGTTTTCAGACTGAGACTCTATGGCTTCATTTATCAAACTATCAACCATAGTATTCAGAGTTCTGCTTTTTTACTGTTTTAGAACAGCTGGAATCAGCAATAGTAGTAGATTTACTAAATAGAGGTTTGTATAACAGTTTTGTATCTATAAAGGGGTATGGCCAGAAGAGCGAGTTTATTCATCTTGACTTCTACAAAAAATGTGGATTTTCCTGGACCCAATATTTTTGCAGTTCACTTTGTGAGAATCAAGAAACATTTAGTAGCTGAGGCACCTTCCTCTTCCTTACTTCCTGCAATACATTGCATTGTACTAATATAATGCAAAGCTAAGGGTAAGCTGAAATTATAGCAGCTTTATATGAGTAAGCACAGTTGTAACCTAGCTTTCCAACAGCTCTTCAGCGGCAAATAATGAGTGTGAGATAAATAACATGATAACCATAATGCAAAGATGGATTAAAGCTTTGCTCACTCTAAAAGAACCACTGTCAGGGCTGCCACTAGGAATTTCAGGGTCCCATACGGGCAGAATTTTCGAGGCCCCCTTGAGACTCTGCCCAGGCTCTATCCCAGCTCCACCTCCACCCCTCAAACGGTCCAGAGTCCCACCACCCTCTCTTGGAAAAACTCACTTCTGCACCATATCATCATCATCACACATTAACAGTTTCCATCACCAGATAGCATATATGGCAGCTTTTGTTTTAGCCAAAAGATTTTTTAATCCTCCACCACAACAAGGTATACTCCTCTGGCTGGACCCTACTCTACTGTAACTTAATCAACATTTGTTACAATTTTCAATACTCTTTAGGTATATTTTCTCTTTAATTTTCAAAATGACCAATAATATCGCATACAAGGGACAAATACCGTCACCAGACCACATATTACCACCACATAGTGACCGAATAATACCCCATACAGGGGACAAATAACGCCACACCATGGCCGGATCACAGATTACCATCACAGTGACTGAATAATGCCACATACATAGAACAAATATTGCCCCACCACGATCAGACAACATATTACAACCACATAGTGACCGAATAATACCACATACAGGGGACAAATAACACCACACCATGGCCGGATCACAGATTACCATAACAGTGACAGAATAATACCACATACATAGAACAAGTATTACCACACCATGATCAGACAACATATTACAACCACATAGGGACTGAATAATGCCACATACAGGGGACAAATATCCAGACCATGGAGAGACCACATATTACAACCACATAGTGACCAAATACTACAATACAGATCATTAATAGAAAAGCACAATGCTAATATCACCGTAAGTAACATTATACACAGGAGATTTGCACTTAGTATACAGTGTCAGTGTACAGGTAATACAGTGGTCACCGGTGACATTATACACTGGAGCTCTGTAAATAGCATATAATGTATAGTGTCAGTGTACAGGTAATACAGTGATCACTAGTGACTTTATACACACGAGCGCTGTATATATTGTACAGGTAATACAGTGATCATCAGTGACATACACAGGAGCTCTGTATATAATATACAGTGTAAGGTGTGTGTGTACATGTAATACACTGACTCATCAGTGATGTCTCTAAAGGTACCTTCACACATAACGATTTCATTAACGATATCATTGCAACATCACGCTTTTGGTGACGTAGCAACGATCCCGCTTAACGATCTCGTTATGTGTGACAGCGACCAACGATCAGGCCCCTGCTAGGAGATCGTTGGTCGTAGGGAATGATCAGGACCTTTTTTGGGTCGCTGATCACCCGCTGTCATCGCTGGATCAGCGTGTGTGACGCCGATCCAGCGATATGTTCACTTGTAGCCAGGGTAAATATTGGGTTACTAAGCGCAGGGCCGCGCTTAGTAACCTGATATTTACCCTCGTTACCATTGTAAAAGTTAAAAAAAAAACTGTACATACTCACATTCCGATGTCTGTCACGTCCCCCGCCGTCAGCTTCCCTGCACTGACTGTCAGTGCCGGCCGTAAAGCAGAACACAGCGGTGACGTCACCGCTGTGCTCTGCTTTACGGCCGGCGCTGACACAGACAGTGCGGGAAGCTGATGGCGGGGGAGGTGACAGACATCGGAATGTGAGTATGTAGTGTTTTTTTTTTAACTTTTACAATGGTAACCAGGGTAAATATCGGGTTACTAAGCGCGGCCCTGCACTTAGTAACCCGATGTTTACCATGGTTACCCGGGTGCTGCAGGGGGACTTTGGCATCGTTGAAGACAGTTTCAACGATGCTGAAGTCGTTCCCCTGATCGTTGGTCGCTGGAGAGAGCTGTCTGTGTGACAGCTCCCCAGCGACCACACAACAACTTACCAATGATCACGGCCAGGTTGTATCGCTGGTCGTGATCGTTGGTAAGTCGTTTAGTGTAATGGTACCCTAAATTAAGTCCTTCATCTTTGCTTTTCATCTTCATCCAGCACAGACCGCCTTCATTTTTTCCAGCCAGGACTCGTCTCTGCAGGAAATAACACAGTTATCTAGAACACCGTTTGCAGAGCACATTACTTAATCTTTCCTCAACTTGTACACTACACCAGATGAAGAAAAAAAGGTGACAGTGTCGCTCTGCACAGTAACGGGACCCCCCCATTGAAAACTGAATCCTCAAAAAATAAAATATGTCACTGCAGTAATAATATCCCTTAATGAGCCCCTACAGTAATAATATCCCCCATCCTGCCCCCCTTGTGTCTCATTCCTGGCTCCAGCCATATATTCTACCATCCTGGCCTCATATGTTCTCCCATCTTACCCTCGTGAGTATCTATCCATATGATCTCCCCATCTGTCTCCATTGTGCCCCATGATCCTGCACCATGTGTCTCCATCCTGCCCCATGATCCTGTACCATGCGTCTCCATCCTGCCCCATCAATATGGATGTTATTTTGAAATTTAAAATGTACAAATAAAGAATATTTTTATGTCCGTGGTGCTTGATTTCTCCCCTTTGTGTCATCTAATACAACATTCACACAAGATGAGGGAAGCCTATCACTTACTGAGGTTCTTTGAAGATGTTAAAAAATGTGATGCTTAGCCAAATACAAAGTTCTCGCAGCCTTCCTGTGGAATCTTAGCTCTTTTATTCATTTATCAACATTAGTCTCCAGCTTACTTATGCTTTGGGGTATTGGTACTGGAACCAGCTTTTTAAATCCCTTTAAGAATTTTATTTAGGGTTCAAGTCAGGTGACACTGATGCCCATTCCAACAGCATTTAGTGCTATTTTGACACTGTAAAAGTGCAGAGAGGCTGCTTCTGATGCTGGCAGTGTTTGCAGCTAGATCTTAGCTAGTTAGCTAGGTGGTTGTTTATTAGTCAGATAGCTTAGCTAGCTAGTTTCTTGTGTGGCTGTGAAAGCAGATTTTTTTGTGCCATTACTGAGGTCTACAGACAAAGCCAGCAGGGCACATGCCATACAAGTGTGTTGTGCACTGCTTCTATTGTGCTCCATGCACGAGTATACCATTCTAAATCTTATTTTTTCCCTTGCTAATTTGAAAATGTCCCGCTGTATTCCACCTTGTCATTTAGTGGTGTGGTGACATTGTTCTGAGATTTGAGCTGCTGTGCAAGAAAACTATTTTTTTTGGCATTTTCTACTTTGATTCACCATGCCATATCTCACCTTGTTGTTTAGTAATGGTGAAATTCCATAGTCTGCATAGCTCATGCACATTAAATAAAATATTATTTTTTTTCTATTGCTAAAAGTGATACAGCCCACCGTATCCCACATTGTAATTTTGTGTAGGTGAAATGAAGCTGTTTGCAGACCTCATGCACGTAAAAAATATTTTTTCTGTTGCTAAACTTGATACAGGCTGCCCTATCCCACATTGTAATTTTGTGGCAGTGAAATGAAGCTGCCTGCAGAGCTCATGCACATTAAAATTAATATTTTTTTCTGTTGCTAAATGTGATACAGCCCGTCTAATCCCCAGTTGTAATTTTTTGAGGTTGAAATTAAGCTGCCTGTAGACCTCATGCATATAAAAAAATTCTGTTGCTACAAGTGATGCAGCCCGCCATATACCATGTTGTAATTTTGTAGCAGTGAAATTGTGTGTGCAGAGATGTTGCACATAAAAAATTGGGGGATTTTGCAAACATGATGCAGCAGGCTAAATCCGATTTTGAAATTGTTTGGAGAATATCTTCTAGTTATTATAGGCGTCACCCACACTAAAGAAAAAATTGATTGCAGTATCTAGTCGATGTTATACAAGCATCATCCAGAGGCCCAAAACAATTATGTCGGTTACTAACATCATACAGCAGGGGAGATATAGCTTTTAAAATTGTTTGGAGCATATTTTCTTTGTCATACAGGCATCATCCACACTCAAACAATTCTTTCTTCTGTAACAAATGCGATTCAGCATGCCATATTTAACCTTATCATTTACTGCCACTGAAATTCAGCTGTTTACAGAGCTGGTGCAAAGTTTAAAATCTTATTTTTTGTTGCTAATACTGTGTTCCTACGACACTATCTGAGCAACATGACTGGGAAAAAGCGAGGTCGTGGTGGAATGGAAATTAAGCTTGGTGTTCAAGGTGTATGTGGGCTAAGTGGTAAAGTTTGTGAAAGCACTAATGAACCAATAACGTCATGTCCTATACAAATACAACTGACAGCTTCTGCTACTGGATGGGCTACTGCACTACCTTTCGCTGGAAGACGCAAAGCGTTATACCTTGTTGATGAGGCCCAGAAAGAGCATGTGCTTGAGTAGATGGCAAGCACAGCTTCAAGTAGCCTCTTCTCTTCCTCCACCTAAACATCACACCTAGTAGAGTCCACAGAGGTGGCACCCAAATTATCCTTGCTTCCCTCACATCACAAGTCTCCAACCATACAACTGACTGAAAGGAACCACAGATAGGTGAGTCTGAAGAGCTGTTCACACATTATATGCCATGGTCATCAGAAGTGTACTCAAAAGCTTCACAGAGTCAAGAGGAGGACATCATCTGCACTGATGCCTAAATTTTTTTTAGCTTTGATCCAGGGCAGGATGAATTGGAGTCTGAGCAGCATACTGACCCTCATCACCAGACATTAACCCCCGGGGGGAGGAGATCCTGATGAGACTCAGATATCTGAGGCTAAAGCAGACTCTAATGTGCTGACAGGGAAGGATGAAGATGATGGTGACTCTAAGGGTGAGGGATGTGATAACACAGAGGATGATGATGTGGTAGATCCCTGTTGGCATGAATACAGAGGCACACAGGTCATCTGAGGAAGAGGAAGAAGATGAGGAGGTTATGTTGCGCCATACTCAGACACGTAGTGATGCAAAATGATCCCCGTATAGTGATGATTCAAAATAGTGCTGACTACTGGGTTGCCACTCTGTTAGATCCACTCTATAAGACCAAATTTTGCCAGACACTTCTCAACCAAGAAAGGGACCCAAGAATGCTGGAGAATCGAAACATGCTTTTACACAACCTTAAGAGAGGTTTTCTGCAAGACAGCAGAGAGACACACAGTGCACATTGCAGCTCTAGACTTCCAACCTTCAGCATGTTAATTCATCAATGTCAAAACATTAGCAGCAGCAGCAGTAGTGTAAGTAGAAGAAGCAATTTCTGTGAGTCCTTTCACACTGTTTTTTAGACCATCTCATGCACCAGCACAACAGAGTCCAAATCTGAAACGTTGTGAACGAATGGAGAGGATGGTGCAGGAATATCTAGAACTGAATATGAATAACATCAGGGAGGGTTTGGACCTTTTCACATTTTGGTCTTCAAAAATGGATGAGTAGCCTGAGCTTGCCTCCCATGCCTTGGAGGTTTTATCATGCCCGGTGCCAGCATTTTCTTAGAACATGTCTTCAGGTTGGTGGTGGTGTCCTGACGGATAAGCGCAGCCGGGTGTCCCCTGAAAGGGCAGCCTGCCTAACTTTCATCAAGAAGAACAAGTCATGGATCTCTAAGGACTTTTCCAGCCCAATTCCAACTGCACAGACTAGACACTGTTCCTTTTTTTAGTGTACTGCATTAATCTTGCATAATTGCACTCTGTGATATCTTTAGTGTGGCTTCTATGCCTGCTGTTGCTGCTGCTGCAGATGTTAACACAAGTTTGTGGAAATGTAAATGGCCAAGGTTGGTCTCCATCTGCTGGGTAGGCTGTAGTCGATGTCATGTCGGTCCCTATTATACTATTTTCACTCTCGTGAAATTTATTCCACTTTGGTGGTGTCAGGCCATTTTTTAAATTTGAAGACGCCTGATTGGCTGTGCATCTGGTGGGTAGGCTGTAGTGGAAGATGTGTTGGTCCCTATTATACTATTTCCACTCTTGTGAAATTGATGCCACTACAGTGGTGTCAAACCCAAATTTTTGGAAATGTGAACACTCCTAGTTGGGTGCCCATGTGATGGGTTGGCTGTACTGGAAGAGATGTTGAACCCTATTATACTATTTCAACTGTTGTGAAATTGATACCACTTTGGTGGTGTCTGTCAATATGTTTTGGAAATGTATAGAGTCCTGATTGGGTCTTTCCATCTGCTATGTTGGCTATAGTGAAAGAGATATCGTTCTCCATTACACTATTTCTACTCTCATGAAATTGATGCCACTTCAGTGGTGTCAGGCCCTAATTTTTGGAAATGTGAACACTTCTGGTTGGGCGTTCATGCGATGGGTTGACTGTAGTGGAAGACATGTTGATTGCTATTATACTATTTCTACTCCTGTGAAATTGATGCTACTCTGGGGTGTCTGCCAATAATTTTTGGAAATATTAACACTCCTGGTTGTGTCTCCATCATGTGTGTTTACTGTAGTTGCTACTATCCTTAGATTTCTCTGACAATAGTAGTCTACAAAACTGATATTTTTGCCACCTGAGTGTGGCTTAGCATGAAAGCATGTTGAGCTGTTGCATGTGGTATCAGGGCTCATAGCACAGCAGGCGTACACTGATTCCTCACCCACCTCATCTTACGTTGATGTTCAATTCAAAACTGTAAATGCTGGCCCAGACCCTGATACCTCATGCATGGCTGATTGCTGCAGTGCCATGCTACAATTTGTAATGTGTGTGAATTGAGGCCACATTCCTGGTGTCTGTCCATCATTTGATGTGTTTTGACAGCTTTTGGGCCTGTTTGAAGGTGTAGTTCATGCATTTGTTTTTGCCTCCCATTGACTTGAATAGGGTTCGGCTATGTTTGGTGAATATTCAACAACTAAACAAGCGGATATTGCAAATTCAGCAATCAAAATCTGAACCAAACATTGAAATAAAAGCTCATCTTTACTAAAGATTGTTGTTGCATATTCCTTGGCATTGGATTCATGGATGGCGCTCCCAGATTTGTCCATTTTGTGTGGCCACCTTTCAGACTCTAAGGAACCATATCTATGTTTGATTTTACTGTTTATTTGCCCAGTCTCAGTTAAAGTTGCTGGACTGTTCATGGAGTGCTGTCCCTGCTTGCTCTGTCACACACCCATAACATTGACCACCTGACTTCTCAGGAATCTGCGAGAGTCTGGTGATATCTTCCTTTGTTTACCACATCCAGGTAGTGTAGCCAGTATTAATTTAACTTTGGATTTGTAAATAAAGATTAGTCAATTGATCCGCAGAGGAGTTTAATTTCCTGAAATTTACAATTCCAAGCTATGAGGATCTGAGTTTGTGGGTTGTAGTAATCACCTAAGCTGGTTAAAGATGCAACTTTTTTTGTTCCTTACTTCCATGATCTTACAGCAACTCCAGGTATATGGCCAAAATACAGTGCATCCAGTCTCAAAACCCAGGGCCAGTAGTTTCACTGCCCACATACAAGGTGATACCCACTGTCTCACAACTTTTAATTGGACCACATCTTTTATATCTCTCACAAGTATAGTCTGTAATCACAGTCAATACTCCTCCAGATAAATAGCATGACTGTAGTGCGTGCACCCAGCTCCAGCCAGTTACAACATATAGTACAGTGAGGTATGTGGCCAGGTGACCTGAGTGTCCCAACTTGGATTCTACAAACTTCATGGGTTCAGTGATGGGCAGTGGAGCAGATCTGTTTTCCATCTGATGGAGCCATAGTTCTTAGAACTGTTGCTATAGAGTCCCTCTGGAGACGGAGCATGAGACTTTATATCAACAGCTACCATTCAGGATATTCTCCCACAGACTAGGGGAAGGTGAAGGGAGGTAATCCCTCATTGTTTGATTGTTCAGTTAGCCTGCATTTTTGTCCTAAGTTGTATAGACTAGTACACCACAAGGGGTTGATGTAATACATAATCAGCAGGCATTCCACAAATTAACATAAAACAAGAGTCAATGTACAGTCTCATATGAAACAATTGCCCGTGTCCAATGATCTACTGAATTATCATACTGGGGGGACAGACAAGGGAAAGTTGCCCCCCCAACTATATTGGCTCACAATTCATTACCCATGAATCAATACTAATGCACCTTATTTAACTGTGGGCAGTAACATTATATATCTTGTTCCTACAAGTGAAGTCCATTTGTGCATTTTAGAATAAACAAATTTCTGACCCTATTTTCCGTTTTCTCTGGCTGAACACACCCCTTCTATCTCCCTCCCATTCCACACATGGTTTTATAGGGATAGAAGGGACAGCCATCAGTGAGCGGGGCGCCAGTGCACAGGTTTTAGGGAGCCAACCTCCACTGGTAAGTAGGAGTAGCAATCTGATATGTACAGGCACCTCCTGGTTCCTATATTCCTCTTTTTTAATGGTGATAATTAGGGTTGAGCGACTTTCATTTTTTAAAGATCGAGTCGGGTTTTGTGAAACCCGACTTTGTCCAGAGTCGAGTCGAGTGCAGTCGGCCGATTATCGCTAAAAGTCGGGGATCGACCGAAACACGAAACCCAATGCAAGTCAATGGGGAAGCATAGTCGGCAGTGAGTGGAGGCCAGGAAAACACCTACAGTGCCCATTTTAATGCCAAAAACATCCATTCTTGTTTCTGAAGCTTGTCAATCTTAATTAACTTTATAATAATAGTTGTTCAATGGAACTTGGGGGTCATTTGGCAAAAGTTGTGGGGGGTAGGGCTGGTTCAAGGTTTTAGTGGGCCCAGGAATCGTGGACTACGTCACGGCGGTAGAGCAGGGAGAGGTAAGTATTTCAACGTTGCAAGTGCTGTGATCCTGAGCAAGCAGGGGGGCACACTCGTTCGCATTGGCACTGGCACAGGGCCCCTCAAAGTACAGCGGTGTGTTTGCACGGCGGGGGCGCCTCCCACCAGCAGCGACACTTTTGCGTACTCTGAGGGGCCCTGTGCCAGTGACGTCGCCAACGAGTATGCCCCCCCACCTGATGAAGGAACCTGCACTTTCACCTGCACCTTCCTCTTTGTCCCTGTGAAAGGTGGTATAACATGCGGGAAGGGGAACCTTACTTTCAGCAGGGTCAGATTTTGGCTGTGTAGAGTGCAAGGGGAATGTAGTGGTCTAGGTCAATGTACCAGCAGACTCATCTAGCAGTGGCTGGGCAATGGGCAGGATGAGGAGGAAACAGATATAGGGCCAAAGAATAAAGTAGGCTAAATGCAGTTCAAAATTGGTAACAGGACTAAACAGGCGGCATTGCTTTGTTCAGTGGAGTAGCAAACCCAGGAGCAGCAGACACTGTTTTAAGGGCCCAAACACACTAATAGGCCAAATGCAGTTTAATATCTGATACTTTAGGCCAAAAGCCTAAAGACTGAAGCTCAGCTTTATTCAGTTGAGGGCAAACACCAGGGAGGGGCAGACACCGTTAGTAGGCCCTAACCACCAATTTTTAAAAACACATCACTTAATGAGAGCCAGAAGGTTGAAGCTCAACTTTATTCAGTTGAGGAAAAACAACAGGCAGGGGCAGACACCGTTAGTAGCCCGTAACCAAAGTTGAAGGCCAAATGCAGTTTAATATCTGATACTATAGGCCGAAAGCCAGAAGGTGGAAGCTCAGCTTTATTCAGTTGAGGGCAAACACCAGGGAGGGGCAGATACCGTTAGTAGGCCCTAACCACCAATTTTTAAAAACACAGCACTTAATGAGAACCAGAAGGTTGAAGCTCAGCTTTATTCAGTTGAGGAAAAACACCAGGCAGGGGCAGACACCGTTAGTAGGCCGTAACCAAAGTTGAAGGCCAAATGCAGTTTAATATCTGATACTATAGGCCGAAAGCCAGAAGGTGGAAGCTCAGCTTTATTCAGTTGAGGGCAAACACCAGGGAGGGGCAGACACCGTTAGTAGGCCCTAACCACCAATTTTTAAAAACACAGCACTTAATGAGAGCCAGAAGGTTGAAGCTCAGCTTTATTCAGTTGAGGAAAAACACCAGGCAGGGGCAGACACCGTTAGTAGGCCGTAACCAAAGTTGAAGGCCAAATGCAGTTTAATATCTGATACTATAGACCGAAAGCCAGAAAGTGGAAGCTCAGCTTTATTCAGTTGAGGGCAAACACCAGGGAGGGGCAGACACCGTTAGTAGGCCCTAACCACCAATTTTTAAAAACACAGCACTTAATGAGAGCCAGAAGGTTGAAGCTCAGCTTTATTCATTTGAGGAAAAACACCAGGCAGGGGCAGACACCGTTAGTAGGCCGTAACCAAAGTTGAAGGCCAAATGCAGTTTAATATCTGATACTATAGGCCGAAAGCCAGAAAGTGGAAGCTCCGATTTAGACAGTGGAGGACAATTTGAATTAGGGACTGCAGACAGACTTAGTAGGCTGTCCCCTGTGGACCATGTATCCACCACATTAACCCATTGCGCCGTAATGGACACGTAATCTTCCGTGGCCATGCCTACAGGTCCATGCGTCTGTTGTCAGGTGCACCTTTGTACTCACAGATTGCCAGAGTGCATGGACAATGCGGTCTTTTACATGCTGGTGGAGGGTTGGGATGGCTTTTCTCGCAAAAGAAGTGTCGACTGGTTAGCTTGTAGCGTGGTACAGCGTAGTCCATCATGGCCTTATTAATAGTAAATAAAATATATAACTAGGCTCTATGAACTTTTAAATAGGTTCCAGGGGTACACGGGCAGCATTGGTGTGGTCAGTGGAGGAGTATTGCAAGTAGGGGCCGCAGACAGGCTATCAAAGTCCTAAAATAACAAACAATAGGCAGGCATGGCAGTTTTAAATCGGTTACATGGATACACAGGCAGGCAGCATTGTGGTCAGTGGAGGAGTATTGCAAGTAGGGACCACAGACAGGCTAACAAAGGCCTAAAATAACAAACAATAGTCAGGCATGGCAGTTTTAAATCGGTTACATGGATACACAGGCAGGCACTCCAGGCAGCATTGTGGTCAGTGGAGGAGTATTGCAAGTAGGGGCCGCAGACAGGCTATCAAAGGCCTAAAATAACAAACAATAGGCAGGCATGGCAGTTTTAAATCGGTTACATGGATACACAGGCAGGCACTCCAGGCAGCATTTTGGTCAGTGGAGGAGTATTGCAAGTAGGGGCCGCAGACAGGCTATCAAAGGCCTAAAATAACAAACAATAGTCAGGCATGGCAGTTTTAAATCGGTTACATGGATACACAGGCAGGCAGCATTGTGGTCAGTGGAGGAGTATTGCAAGTAGGGGCCGCAGACAGGCTATCAAAGGCCTTAAATAACAAACAATAGGAAGGCATGGCAGTTTTAAATCGGTTACATGGATACACAGGCAGGCACTCCAGGCAGCATTGTGGTCAGTGGAGGAGTATTGCAAGTAGGGGCCGCAGACAGGCTATCAAAGGCCTAAAATAACAAACAATAGGCAGGCATGGCAATTTTAAATCGGTTACATGGATACACAGGCAGACAGCATTGTGGTCAGTGGAGGAGCATTGCAAGTAGGGGCCGCAGAAAGGCTATCAAAGGCCTTAAATAACAAACAATAGGCAGGCATGGCAGTTTTAAATCGGTTACATGGATTCACAGGCAGGCACTGCAGGCAGCATTGTGGTCAGTGGAGGAGTATTGCAAGTAGGGGCCGCAGACAGGCTAACAAAGGCCTTAAATAACAAACAATAGGCAGGCATGGCAGTTTTAAATCGGTTACATGGATACACAGGCAGGCAGAATTGTGGTCAGTGGAGGAGCATTGCAAGTAGGGGCCGCAGACAGGCTATCAAAGGCCTTAAATAACAAACAATAGGCAGGCATGGCAGTTTTAAATCGGTTACATGGATACACAGGCAGGCACTCCAGGCAGCATTGTGGTCAGTGGAGGAGTATTGCAAGTAGGGGCCGCAGACAGGCTATCAAAGGCCTTAAATAACAAACAATAGGCAGGCATGGCAGTTTTAAATCGGTTACATGGATACACAGGCAGGCAGCATTGTGGTCAGTGGAGGAGCATTGCAAGTAGGGGCCGCAGACAGGCTATCAAAGGCCTTAAATAACAAACAATAGGCAGGCATGGCAGTTTTAAATCGGTTACATGGATACACAGGCAGGCACTCCAGGCAGCATTGTGGTCAGTGGAGGAGTAATGCAAGTAGGGGCCGCAGACAGGCTATCAAAGGCCTAAAATAACAAACAATAGGCAGGCATGGCAGTTTTAAATCGGTTACATGGATACACAGGCAGGCAGCATTGTGGTCAGTGGAGGAGTATTGCAAGTAGGGGCCGCAGACAGGCTATCAAAGGCCTAAAATAACAAACAGTAGGCAGGCATGGCAGTTTTAAATCGGTTACATGGATACACAGGCAGACAGCATTGTGGTCAGTGGAGGAGCATTGCAAGTAGGGGCCGCAGACAGGCTATCAAAGGCCTAAAATAACAAACAATAGGCAGGCATGGCAGTTCTAAATCGGTTACATGGATACACAGGCAGACAGCATTGTGGTCAGTGGAGGAGCATTGCAAGTAGGGGCCGCAGACAGGCTATCAAAGGCCTTAAATAACAAACAATAGGCAGGCATGGCAGTTTTAAATCGGTTACATGGATACACAGGCAGGCACTCCAGGCAGCATTGTGGTCAGTGGAGGAGTATTGCAAGTAGGGGCTGCAGACAGGCTATCAAAGGCCTAAAATAACAAACAATAGGCAGGCATGGCAGTTTTAAATCGGTTACATGGATACACAGGCAGGCACTCCAGGCAGCATTGTGGTCAGTGGAGGAGTATTGCAAGTAGGGGCCGCAGACAGGCTATCAAAGGCCTAAAATAACAAACAGTAGGCAGGCATGGCAGTTTTAAATCGGTTACATGGATACACAGGCAGACAGCATTGTGGTCAGTGGAGGAGCATTGCAAGTAGGGGCCGCAGACAGGCTATCAAAGGCCTTAAATAACAAACAATAGGCAGGCATGGCAGTTTTAAATCGGTTACATGGATACACAGGCAGGCACTCCAGGCAGCATTGTGGTCAGTGGAGGAGTATTGCAAGTAGGGGCCGCAGACAGGCTATCAAAGGCCTAAAATAACAAACAATAGGCAGGCATGGCAGTTTTAAATCGGTTACATGGATACACAGGCAGGCAGCATTGTGGTCAGTGGAGGAGTATTGCAAGTAGGGGCCGCAGACAGGCTATCAAAGGCCTAAAATAACAAACAAAAGGCAGGCATGGCAGTTTTAAATCGGTTACATGGATACACAGGCAGGCAGCATTGTGGTCAGTGGAGGAGCATTGCAAGTAGGGGCCGCAGACAGGCTATCAAAGGCCTTAAATAACAAACAATAGGCAGGCATGGCAGTTTTAAATCGGTTACATGGATACACAGGCAGGCACTCCAGGCAGCATTGTGGTCAGTGGAGGAGTATTGCAAGTAGGGGCCGCAGACAGGCTATCAAAGACCTAAAATAACAAACAATAGGCAGGCATGGCAGTTTTAAATCGGTTACATGGATACACAGGCAGACAGCATTGTGGTCAGTGGAGGAGCATTTCAAGTAGGGGCCGCAGACAGGCTATCAAAGGCCTTAAATAACAAACAATAGGCAGGCATGGCAGTTTTAAATCGGTTACATGGATACACAGGCAGGCACTCCAGGCAGCATTGTGGTCAGTGGAGGAGTATTGCAAGTAGGGGCCGCAGACAGGCTATCAAAGGCCTAAAATAACAAACAATAGGCAGGCATGGCAGTTTTAAATCGGTTACATGGATACACAGGCAGGCAGCATTGTGGTCAGTGGAGGAGTATTGCAAGTAGGGTCCGCAGACAGGCTAACAAAGGCCTAAAATAACAAACAATAGGCAGGCATGGCAGTTTTAAATCGGTTACATGGATACACAGGCAAACAGCATTGTGGTCAGTGGAGGAGTATTGCAAGTAGGGGCCGCAGACAGGCTATCAAAGGCCTAAAATAACAAACAATAGGCAGGCATGGCAGTTTTAAATCGGTTACATGGGTACACAGGCAGGCACTCCAGGCAGCATTGTGGTCAGTGGAGGAGTATTGCAAGTAGGGGCCGCAGACAGGCTATCAAAGGCCTAAAATAACAAACAATAGGCAGGCATGGCAGTTTTAAATCGGTTACATGGATACACAGGCAGGCAGCATTGTGGTCAGTGGAGGAGTATTGCAAGAAGTGTCTGACACAGTTAGTACTCCGAAAAAATAAATAGATGTTAATGTCTCGCAAAACAACTATAAATAAAAAAAAGGGTGGCATGCTTAGGTACAGGGGTGGGCTCATCTGCAGAGTTTATGACAAAGTAATTTGGCAGTAAATTAGTATTTACTGGTGTCAATATAGGACACTGACCCAGACTACTTTAACTAGCATCATAGATGTCAACAAATTGGTATTGTTTGTCGTGCCAGGCATTGAATGATGTCAGCGCATAGAATAAACATTGGTGGAGCTGTGCGAGATAATTTTGCACGTGGTAGAGCACAGTTTGAGCTGGGGGGGAACTCTCTTGTGGCCGGCGGTACCGCCCCAGGGCCCCTCATGTTACAACGGTGTGTCTGACGTTGGGTGCGTACCACCACCGCCAGAGACACTACATTGTACTATGAGGGACCCAGTGGCAGTGCCGTCGACCAAAAGCGAGCACACCCACCTCTTCTGACAAACAGCACTGTAACTAACGGGTGCTTGCGCCAAGTGTCGAGAGTGAGACAACGGCCCCGTGGGGGGAGTTTTCCCATTGGGGGATGTGTAAACATGTCGTATGCTGGACAAACAGCTGCTGCAAATTAAGAGATTAGAACACTCAGTAAGACCAGTCCACAAGCAAGACCTTTTTATAGGAAAGCTAGGTGTCAGCCGGGAAAGGTGGGGCAAAATAATTTGAAATCCAGGAGTGGTTCATTTTAATGAAGGTGAGATCATCCACATTTTGGGTAGCCAGACGAGTCCTTTTTTCGGTTAATATTGAACCAGCAGCACTGAATACCCTTTCTGATAGCACACTAGCTGCTGGGCAAGCAAGCTCCTGCAACGCAAATTCTGCCAACTCAGGCCAGGTGTCTAATTTGGATGCCCAGTAATCAAATGGGAATGACGGTTGAGGGAGAACATCAATAAGGGCTGAAAAGTAGTTAGTAACCATACTGGACAAATGTTGTCTCCTGTCACTTTGAATAGATGCTGCAGTACCTGTCCTCTCTGCGGTCATTGCGAAATCACTCCACAACCTGGTCAGAAAACCCCTCTGTCCAACGCCACTTCTGATCTGTGCACCTCTAACACCTCTGCCCTGTAGCCCCCTGCAGCTCGTGTGAGAACCATCACCGGCGCTGTGTGCTGGGAATGCCTGAATCAAACGGTCTACAAGAGTAGCTTGTTTGGTTGCTAATATTTGTTCCAGGTTCTCATGTGGCAAAATATTTTGCAATTTGCCTTTATAGCGAGGGTCAAGGATGCAGGCCAACCAGTAATCGTCATCGCTCATCATTTTAATAATGCGTGGGTCCTTTTTGAGGATACGTAAGGCATAATCCGCCATGTGGGCCAAAGTTCCAGTTGGCAAATCTGCGGTTGTGCTGGTTTGAGGGGCAGTTACAGGCAAATCTACATCACTTGTCTCCCTTACAAAAACAGAACCCGGCCTTGCAACGCCACTAATTTCTGTTGGCCCAGGAGAAGCTTCCTCATTAAAAATGTACTCATCCCCATCATCCTCCTCGTCCTCCTCCTCCTCTTCGCCCGCTACCACGTCCTCTACACGGCCCTGACCAGACAATGGCTGACTGTCATCAAGGCTTTCCTCTTCCTCGGCTGCAGACGCCTGCTCCTTTATGTACATCAAACTTTGCATCAGCAGATGCATTAGGGGGATGCTCATGCTTATTATTGCGTTGTCTGCACTAACCAGCTGTGTGCATTCCTCAAAACACTGAAGGACTTGACACAGGTCTTGTAGCTTCGACCACTGCACACCTGACAACTCCATGTCTGCCATCCAACTGCCTGCCCGTGTATCCTCCCACAAATACATAACAGCACGCCTCTGTTCGCACACTCTCTGAAGTATGTGCAGTGTGGAGTTCCACCTTGTTGCAACGTCGATGATTAGGCGATGCTGAGGAAGGTTCAAAGAACGCTGATAGTTCTGCATACGGCTGGAGTGTACAGGCGAACGGCGGATATGCGAGCAAAGTCTGCGCACTTTGAGGAGCAGGTCGGGTAACCCCGGATAACTTTTCAGGAAGCACTGCACCACCAGGTTTAAGGTGTGAGCCAGGCAAGGAATGTGTTTCAGTTGGGAAAGGGCTATGGCAGCCATGAAATTCCTTCCGTTATCACTCACTACCTTGCCTGCCTCAAGATGTGCAGTGCCCAGCCATGACTGAGTTTCTTTCTGCAAGAACTCGGACAGAACTTCCGCGGTGTGTCTGTTGTCGCCCAAACACTTTATTGCCAATACAGCCTGCTGACGCTTGCCACTAGCTGTCCCATAATGGCACACCTGGTGTGCAACAGTGGCAGCTGCGGATGGAGTGGATGTGTGACTGCGGTCTGTGGACGAGCTCTCGCTTCTGCAGGAGAAGGAGGAGGAAGAGGAGGAGGGGGGCGAAAGCCTACAGCCAACTCTTTCCTTGACCGTGGGCTAGGCAGAACTGTCCCAATATTGCTGTCCCCTGTGGACCCTGCATCTACCACATTCACCCAGTGTGCAGTGATGGACACGTAACGTCCCTGGCCATGCCTACTGGTCCATGCATCTGTTGTCAGGTGCACCTTTGTAGTCACAGACTGCCTGAGTGCATGGACGATGCGGTCTTTAACATGCTGTTGGAGGGCTGGGATGGCTTTTCTAGAAAAGAAGTGCCGACTGGGTAGCTCGTAGCGTGGTACAGCGTAGTCCATCAGCGCTTTGAAAGCTTCGCTTTCAACTAACCAGTAGGGCATCATCTCTAATGAGATTAGTCTAGCAATGTGGGCGTTCAAACCCTGTGTACGCGGATGCGAGGATGAGTACTTCCTTTTCCTAACAAGAGTCTCATGTAGGGTGAGCTGGACTGGAGAGCTGGAGATCGTGGAACTAGCGGTGGTGCCGGTGGACATGGGTGAGTGAGAGAGGGTTGGAGATGGTATTCTTGCCGGTGCCCTACATGCAGTGTTTCCTACTACTAACCTGGTGATTCCCTGACTGCTTTGGCCTGGCGACGAAAGCTGCACAGATACTGCAGGTGGCGCGGGAAATGGTGGGCTTACAGGGAGGGAAGGGATGTAGCGTTGCTGACTAGCTTCATTGGCCGAGGGTGCTGCAACCTTTAGGGACGTTTGGTAGTTAGTCCAGGCTTGCAAATGCATGGTGGATAAATGTCTATGCATGCAACTTGTATTTAGACTTTTAAGATTCTGACCTCTGCTTAAGGTAGTTGAACATTTTTGACAGATGACTTTGCGCTGATCATTTGGATGTTGTTTAAAAAAATGCCAGACTGCACTCTTTCTACTATCGGATACCTTTTCAGGCATTGCAGACTGAGCTTCTTTAACCGGATGGCCACGCTGTCCTCCAACTGGTTTTGGTTTTGCCACGCGTTTTGGCCAGATACGAGCCCGGTAGATGGAACCTGTTGTGATGTTGATGGCTGCTGCGGCTCCTCCTCCTCCGCTTCAGAACTACTGCCGCCTGCACCCTGTTCCCCCAATGGCTGCCAATCGGGGTCCACAACTGGGTCATCTATGACCTCCTCTTCTATGTCGTGTGCAATTTCGTCTGTGTCACCGTGTAAGCCGGTGGTATAGCGTTCGTGACGGGGCACCATAGTCTCCGCTGGGTTTGATTCTGCCTCAGTACACTGCGAGGGCAATGTTCTGGTCTGAGTCAAAGGAACAGCATAGTAATCTGGCTGTGGCTGTGCATCTGTGCACTCCATGTCCGATTCAACTTCTAATGGGCATGGCCTGTTAACTGTTTCACTGTCTAACCCAGGAACGGTATGTGTAAAGAGCTCCATGGAGTAACCTGTTGTGTCGACTGACGCATCCTTAACTGTTGTTTTTAGTAAAGGACACAAGGAAGCAACTTGTTCCTGACCGGGAGCATCCACTGACGATGCACTCCTCTGACATTTGGCACTTTCCGAGGAGGAGGCGAAAGAGTTAGAGGCAGAGTCAGCAATGAAAGCCAATACTTGTTCCTCCTGCTCCGGCTTCAAAAGTGGTTTTCCTACTCCCAGAAAAGAGAGCGTTCGAGGCCTTGTGTAGCCAGATAACGAACCTGGCTCAACAACTCGAGACTTAGGTGCTGTACTGCTTTTACCACGACCACCTGATGCTCCACCACCACTACCATCATTACCAGCTGACATTGACCGCCCACGGCCACGACCTCTTCCACTAGACTTCCTCATTGTTTGCAAAACGTAACCAAAGTAACGCTATTTGTTACTGTAAAACAACTTATCAGGTGAACTCAAACTTCTGTAGGATTTATATATACCTTTATAGGTGCCGGACACTGAAAGGAAAATCAGGCCCAATGTTACACACTAGGTTTTCTGTGCCCCAATAATTTGAGACAGATGGCACACACAGGACCAGCACTCAAGCAGAAATGCCAATCTTAATCTCCCACTATTTTTTTTTCTGGGAGAATTTACCCTAAAAAAAAAAAAAGGCCCAGTATTACACAGTGGTTTTTGGTGGCACACAATGAGAGACAGATGCCACACACAGCAATGGCACGGAGGCAGACTTGCCAATATTTATCTCCCACTAATTTTTTTTTTTTGAAAAGGGAGAATGTACCCCCCCCCCAAAAAAAAATGGCCAAGTATTACACAGTGTTTTCGGTGCCACACAATGAGAGACAGATGCCACACATAGCAATGGCACAGAGGCAGACTTGCCAATATTTATCTCCCACTAATTTTTTTTGGGGGAAAAGGGAGAATTTAGCAAAAAAAAAAAAATGGCCAAGTATTACACAGTGTTTTCGGTGGCACACAATGAGACACAGATACCACACACAACAATGGCACGGAGGCAGACTTGCCAATATTTATCTCCCACTAATTTTTTTTTTGGAAAAGGGAGAATGTACCCCCCCAAAAAAAAATGGCCAAGTATTACACAGTGTTTTCGGTGCCACACAATGAGAGACAGATGCCACACACAGCAATGGCACGGAGGCAGACTTGCCAATATTTATCTCCCTGCAGTTATCTCAGAAAAGTATGGCAGGCAGCTATAAAAAGGACTGCTGCACACAAAAGTGTGGACAAACACACAAGATAGCTGTGCAGAAAGGAAGGAAAAACAGGATTTGTGCTTTGAAAAAAGCAGTTGGTTTGCACAGCGGCGTACACACAGGCACAGCAACGCAGCTATCAGGGTCAGGGAGCCTTCTAGTGCAGCCCAATGAGCTACAGCGCTGAGGAAAAAAAAATGTAGCTTCCACTGTCCCTGCAATCAAAAGGTGGTGTTGGACAGTGGAAATCGCTACAGCACAAGCGGTTTGTAGCTTTATGTACCCTGCCTAACACTATCCCTGCTTCCGAAGAAGCTGCAGCAACCTCTCCCTACGCTCAGATCAGCAGCAGTAAGATGGTGGTCGGCGGGAACGCCCCTTTATAGCCCCTGTGATGCCGCAGAAAGCAAGCCAATCACTGCAATGCCCTTCTCTAAGATGGTTGGGACTGAGATCTATGTCATCACGCTGCCCACACTCTGCGTCCACTTTCATTGGCTGAGAAATGGCGCTTTTAGCGTCATTGAAACGCGACTTTGGCGCGAAAGTCACGTACCGCATGGCAGACCCCACACAGGGATCGGGTCGGTTTCATGAGACGCCGACTTTGCCAAAAGTCGGTGACTTATGAAAATGAACGATCCGTTTCGCTCAACCCTAGTGATAATGTTCTCCTTTTATTTCACTAATTTCACGTTAAGTTAAGACTTTGAATAAAGGTTATATTTTACATGGTGAATTAGTTCTCAAAACCACATTCAAGAAGTTTATTAACCCTTCAGGTGCTTCACTGGAACTGAAGGAATGTGGAAGGAAAAAAATTAACATTTAACTTTTTTTCTCAAAAATTTAAATTTAAACATACATTTCTTTATTGTCAAAAGGGTGAAATGACAAAAAATATTGTGTAATTTCTCGTGAGTACGCTGGTATCCCATATGTGGGGAAAAAACTACTTTTTGGGCACACAGCAAGTCTCAGAATGGAAGGAGTGCCATTTGACTTTTGAAGCGAACAATTGCCTGGAATTGGAATTGGTAGCAGATGTCAAGTCACGTTTGGAGAGCCCCTGATGTGCCTAAACAGTTTAAACCACCCATTGATCGCATTTTGAATGCATTCCCTCAAGGAATGTATCTAGATGTATGCTGAACACCTTGATCCCCCCATGTGCTTCACAGAAATGTATAACGTAGAGCCATGATAATAAAAAAAAATCACATATTCTCCACAAAAATATTATTTTAGCCCATATTTTTTTTATTTTCACAAAGGTAACAGGAGAAAATGGACAACAATTTCTTCTGAGTACGCTGATAACCCCATATGCGGGGGAAAGCTACTGTTTGGGCGCACAGCAGGGCTCAGAAAGGAAAGCAGACTTTGATTAAATGGTCTATGGGTGATGTTGTGAATTCCGTTCTTGGGCTCCATCCTGTGGTTGCGAATGGTATTTTTGGGAGTTCTGCTCTTGGGCTCCCTCTGGTGGTTTCAAGTGGAACTTAGCAGCTGCGGTCACTAATCGGTTCCCTGGCCTTGTTATTTAACTGGGCTTTTGGCTGTAGTTGATGCCAGCTGTCAATGTTCTCCTGTGGATTCAGTCCTTTTCTGGAAGTTCTCTGTTGGCCAATCCATTTCAGCTCAAGATAACTTCTGCTAGTTTTTGGGTGTTTCCCTGCTTATGACCTTCTGTTCAGTTTAAGTTATGTCTCTTTTGTCCAGCTTGTCATTATGAAATATTCCGGCTAGTTGGAAGCTCTGGGGTTGCAGATTTGCCCCTCCACACCGTGAGTCGGTGTGGGGGTTATTTTTGTAAACTCTGCGTGGACATTTAGTTTTTATACTGACCGCACAGTAGCCTTTTCTATCTCTGTCTATTTAGATAGTATTGGCCTCCTTTGCTAAAATTCTAGTTTCGTTTCTGGGTTTGTCATTTCCCTCTCCACTCGCCGTCGATATATGTGGGGGCTGTCTTTCCTTTGGGGTTTCTCTGAGGCGAGATGGTTTTTCGTTTCCATCTTCAGGGGTAGCTAGTTCTTAGGCTGTGAAGAGGCATCTAGGCAGAGATAGGAACGCTCCACGGCTATTTCTAGTGTTGGTGTTAGGAGTAGGGATTGCGGTCAGTAAAGTTACCACCTCCTCAGAGCTAGTTCATTATTTGTTTTTTCCACCAGGTCATTTCAGTGCTGCTCCGTAATCACTAGGTCATATCAGTGATTTCTGTCTGTGGAGCTGCCACCTCTTCTGAGCTTGTTCATGATTGGTTTTACCCACCAGGTCATCTCAGTACCGCTCCGTAACCACCAGGTCATAACAGGGTGACATGTCACATTGGGAGAGTCCTTGATGTGCCTAAACAGTGGGAACTCCCAACAAGTGACCCAGTTTTGGAAACTAGACCTCTCAATGAATTTATCTGGACATGTGGTGAGCACTTGGAACCCACAGATGCTTCACAGAATTTTACAACGTTTATATGTGAATATGATAACAAATATTTTTCCCACAAAAATGTTTAGGCTCTACATTTTTTAATTTTCACAAGGATAGTAGGAGAAAATGTACCACATAACTTGTTGTACAATTTCTCCTGAGTACACTGATACCCCATATGGGATCAAAAACTACTTTTGAGGCACAGTGCAAAGCTAAGAAGGGAAGAAGCACCATACTGGAGTTCAGATTTTGCTGGACTGGTTTGAGGGTGCCTTGTCAGAGAGCCTGAGGTGCCAGAACAGCAGAAACCCCTCATACGTGACCTTATTTTACAAACTACAACCCCAAATGAATTCATCTAGGGGTGCAGTGATCATATTGACACCTCAGGTGTGTCACATAATTTTATACCATTGGGCAGTAAAGAAAAAATAATTACACTTTTATGCCAGATTTTACATTTTTCACACTGGGAAATCAGTGAAAATTACACCAATATTCGTCCCACAATTTCTGTTAAATAAAGTAATACTGCTTAGGCATATGGCGAGACTCAGGAGGGATGGAGCTTTACTTGCCTATTGGAGTGAAGATTTTTCTGGAATAGTTTGCAGACTCTACTGTATATACAGTGCACCTAAGTGCAAGAAGAGCAGATCACCCCCTCAAGCGACCCCATTTTTGAAATTATAACCCTTTTAGAATTTATTTACAGATGTAGTGATGATTTTGACGCCATGAATGTTTTCCAGAAACAAGCAGCAAGGATGTTGCTGAGTGAAAATTGCAATCTTCCATTGCAGTGCCAAGTTTGTTGTAGTCCCCAGTATGTTGTAGTGCCCAACTCATGCTTCTGGAGACACACACTCATAAATTTGGTGAGCTCTTATCGCTACAGAAATGCCAAACATGTGGACGCTGAATGTGGTTTAGGCACACTGGGGCTCAGAAGGAAGAGGGGCATTTGGATTTGGGAGTGCGGAGTTTTCTGAATTTCTTTTGGAGATGGGGATCCATTTCGCTTTCCAGAACCTTCGTGCTACCAGTAACATTGAAGCCCCCTATGTTTACGTTAACAGATAACGGACTTGAGACGGGACTTGCTTATTTTGTGGAAGAATTCAAGCTTTTATTGGGAATATTTGACATAACATTTTGGATCACATTTATGCAGCGCTCTACGGTGAGCTCTTACATCGGGGTTTCCATCTAAATCTCCAAGTGAGGTGATTCATATGAAACCCCCGAGGGATCCATTCACTAGAATGAGGCAGCAGATTTACTCTGGACTCCATCTGGCCTCTGTTCAGTGTTGTTCTTCATTTCAGAAGTGTACAAAACTGTGATGGACCGCTCTTTTATGCATGTCTAAAAAGACTGACAGCGAAGAATCATAGGCGGACAGACGGCGTCCACAGTGCCTCCTGTCATGATCTCTGCAGGCAGAGATCATAGCAAGCCTATAGAAGGACAAGCTCTCGGAAGATGGAACTATACTGACCATGAACTAAGCCTGCCGCGCAACTAGAAATAGCCAGGTAGCATTTCCTATTTATAGCTAGATGCCCAGCTCTGGCCTAAGACCTAAATAGCTAGCAGAGGGAAATATAAGACCTGGCTCACCTCTAGAGAAATATTCCAAAGAAGACAGTAGCCCCCCACATATAATGACGGTGAGTTCAGATGAAACAACAAACGCAGCAGGAAAATAGTCTTAGCAAATTTGAGGTCCGCTTACTAGATAGCAGAAGACAGATAGTATACTTTCATGGTCAGCAGAAAAACACTAACAAAACACCATCCAGAGATTACCTTAAACTCTGGCATTAACTCATAACGCCAGAGTAGCAATCCCTGATCAACGAGAGCTTTCCAGACACAGTAACAAAACTTCAGCTGTGAACTGGAACAAATAGGCAAAAACAAAACATGGACAAAAGTCCAACTTATCTAGTGGTTGTCTAGAAGCAGGAACAAGCACTGAGAGGCATCAGATAACATTGTTGACCGGCAAGAAACCACCAGAGAAATGAGCTTAAATAGCGACACCCACTACTGATGGAATCAGGTGAAACAGGAAAGAGGATGACAAGTCCAATTCCACAAGCGGCCACCGGGGGAGCCCAGAATCCAAATTCACAACAGTACCCCCCCCTCAAGGAGGGGGCACCGAACCCTCACCAGATCCACCAGGGCGACCAGGATGAGCCCTATGGAAGGCACGAACAAGATCAGAAGCATGAACATCAGATGCATTGACCCAAGAATTATCCTCCTGGCCGTAACCCTTCCAGTTGACCAGATACTGGAGTTTCCGTCTGGAAACACGAGAGTCCAAAATTTTCTCCACAACGTACTCCAACTCACCCTCAACCAACACCGGAGCAGGAGGCTCAACTGAAGGTACAACAGGTACCTCATACCTGCGCAATAACGACCGATGAAAAACGTTATGAATGGAAAAGGACGCAGGGAGGTCCAAACGGAAAGAAACAGGATTAAGAATCTCCAATATTCTATAAGGGCCGATGAACCGAGGTTTAAACTTAGGAGAAGAGACCCTCATAGGGACAAAACGAGAAGACAACCACACTAAATCTCCAACACAAAGCCGAGAACCAACACGACGATGACGGTTGGCAAAACGCTGAGTCTTCTCCTGGGACAACTTCAAATTGTCCATAACCTGCCCCCAGATGTGATGCAATCTCTCCACCACCGCATCCACTCCAGGACAATCCGAGGATTCCACCTGACCGGAGGAAAATCGAGGGTGAAACCCCGAATTACAGAAAAACGGGGACACCAAGGTGGAAGAACTGGCCCGATTATTGAGGGCGAACTCTGCCAATGGCAAAAAAGCAACCCAATCATCCTGGTCAGCAGAGACAAAACACCTCAGATATGTCTCAAGGGTCTGATTAGTCCGCTCGGTCTGGCCATTAGTCTGAGGGTGAAAAGCAGATGAAAAAGACAAATCTATGCCCATCCTAGCACAGAATGCCCGCCAAAATCTAGACACAAATTGGGTACCTCTGTCAGAAACAATATTCTCAGGAATACCGTGCAATCGGACAACATTCTGAAAAAACAGAGGAACCAACTCAGAAGAAGAAGGCAACTTGGGCAGAGGAACCAAATGGACCATTTTAGAGAAACGGTCACAGACCACCCAGATGACAGACATCTTCTGGGAAACAGGCAGATCTGAAATAAAATCCATCGAGATGTGTGTCCAAGGCCTCTTAGGAATAGGCAAGGGCAACAGCAGTCCGCTAGCCCGAGAACTACAAGACTTGGCCCGAGCACAAACGTCACATGACTGCACAAAGACTCGCACATCTCGTGACAGAGAAGGCCACCAGAAGGATCTTGCCACCAAATCCCTGGTACCAAAAATTCCGGGATGACCTGCCAATGCAGAAGAATGTACCTCAGAGATGACTCTGCTGGTCCAATCATCCGGAACAAACAGTCTATCAGGCGGACAACGATCCGGTCTATCCGCCTGAAACTCTTGCAAGAACCGCCGCAGATCAGGAGAAACGGCCGACAAAATTACTCCCTCCCTAAGGATACCTGTGGGTTCAGAATTACCAGGAGAGTCCGGGTCAAAACTCCTAGAAAGGGCATCTGCCTTAACATTCTTAGAACCCGGTAGGTATGACACCACAAAATTAAAGCGAGAAAAAAATAAAGACCAGCGCGCCTGTCTAGGATTCAGGCGTCTGGCAGTCTCAAGATAAATCAAATTTTTGTGGTCAGTCAATACCACCACCTGATGCCTAGCCCCCTCGAGCCAATGGCGCCACTCCTCAAACGCCCACTTCATGGCCAAAAGCTCCCGATTCCCAACATCATAATTCCGCTCTGCGGGCGAAAATTTGCGAGAAAAGAAGGCACAAGGCCTAATGACGGAGCAGTCGGAACCTTTCTGCGACAACACTGCCCCAGCTCCGATCTCCGAAGCGTCAACCTCAACCTGAAAAGGCAGATTCACATCAGGCTGACGCAACACAGGGGCAGAGGCAAAACGGCGCTTAAGCTCCTGAAAGGCCTCTACAGCATGAGGGGACCAATTAGCAACATCAGCGCCTTGTCTGGTCAAATCAGTCAGTGGTTTAACGACATCCGAAAAACCAGCAATAAATCGGCGGTAAAAGTTGGCAAAGCCCAAAAATCTCTGAAGACCCTTAAGAGAGGAGGGCTGAGTCCAGTCACAAATAGCTTGCACCTTGACGGGATCCATCTCAATGGAAGAGGGAGAAAAAATATACCCCAAAAAGGAAATTTTCTGGACCCCAAAAACGCACTTAGACCCCTTCACACATAAAGAATTAGACCGCAGAACCTGAAAAACTCTCCTGACCTGCTGGACATGAGAGTCCCAGTCATCAGAAAAAATCAGAATATCATCCAGATATATTATCATAAATTTATCCAGAAAATCGCGGAAAATATCATGCATAAAAGACTGGAAAACTGAAGGGGCATTAGAAAGACCAAAAGGCATGACCAAATACTCAAAGTGGCCCTCGGGCGTATTAAATGCGGTCTTCCACTCATCCCCCTGCCTGATCCGCACCAAATTATACGCCCCACGAAGATCAATTTTAGAGAACCACTTAGCACCCTCTATACGAGCAAACAAATCAGTAAGCAATGGCAATGGGTATTGATACTTAACAGTGATCTTATTCAGAAGCCGATAATCAATACATGGTCTCAAAGAGCCGTCTTTTTTTGAGACAAAGAAAAACCCAGCTCCCAAGGGAGAAGAAGATGGACGAATATGTCCCTTTTCCAAAGACTCCTTTATATATTCCCGCATAGCAGCATGTTCCGGCACAGACAAATTAAACAAACGACCCTTTGGATATTTACAACCCGGTATCAAATCTATGGCACAATCGCACTCACGGTGCGGAGGTAACGACCCAAGCTTGGGTTCGTCAAAGACGTCTTGATAATCAGAGAGGAACTCAGGGACTTCAGAGGGAATGGACGACGAAATAGAAACCAAAGGTACGTCCCCATGAATACCCTTACATCCCCAGCTCAACACAGACATTGCTCTCCAGTCCAAGACTGGGTTGTGAGACTGCAACCATGGCAATCCCAGTACCAAATCGTCATGTAAATTATACAGCACCAGGAAACGAATAATCTCCTGGTGATCCGGATTGATACGCATGGTTACTTGTGTCCAGTATTGTGGTTTATTATTAGCCAATGGGGTGGAGTCAATCCCCTTCAGAGGAATAAGAGTCTCCAAAGGCTCTAAATCAAAACCACAACGATTGGCAAAGGACCAATCCATAAGACTCAGAGCGGCGCCAGAGTCAACATAGGCGTCCGTGGCAATGGATGACAAAGAGCAAATCAGGATTACAGACAAAATAAACTTAGACTGAATGGTGCCAATGGAAACAGATTTATCAAGCTTCTTTGTACGCCTAGAGCATGCCGATATAACATGAGTAGAATCCCCACAATAGAAACACAATCCATTCTTCCGTCTAAAATTCTGTCGCTCGCTCCTGGACAGAATTCTATCACACTGCATACTTTCTGGCGTCTTTTCCATAGACACCGCCAGATGGTGCACCGGTTTGCGCTCCCGCAGACGCCTATCAATCTGAATAGCCATTGTCATGGACTCATTCAGACCTGCAGGCAAAGGGAACCCCACCATAACATCCTTAACGGCATCAGAGAGACCTTCTCTGAAAGTTGCCGCCAAGGCGCACTCATTCCACTGAGTAAGCACAGACCATTTACGGAATTTTTGGCAGAAAACTTCAGCTTCGTCTTGCCCCTGAGATAGTGCCATCAAAGTTTTTTCTGCCTGAAGTTCCAAATGAGGTTCCTCATAAAGCAAGCCCAAGGCCAGAAAAAACGCATCCACATCGCGTAACGCAGGATCCCCTGCTGGCAATGAGAAGGCCCAATCTTGAGGGTCACCCCTGAGCAAGGAAATCACAATCCTAACCTGCTGAGCAGGGTCTCCAGCTGAACGAGACTTCAGGGACAAATAAAGCTTACAATTATTTCGGAAATTCTGGAAGCTAGCTCTATTCCCTGTGAAGAACTCCGGCAAAGAAATTCTCGGCTCAGATACCGGAGCATGTACCACAAAATCTTGTAAATTTTGTACTTTCGTGATGAGATTATTCAAACCCGCAGTTACACTCTGGAGATCCATTATTGTCAGGTGCACACAGAGCATACAGAGATTAGGAGGAGAGAGAGAGAAAAGACTGCAGCAAGGCAGACTGGAGAAAAAAAAAAAAAAAAAAAAAAATTCCAGCAGACTTCTTATAACTCTCCTTTCTCAACCTGGGTCTTTAACACTTTATTGGCCGGTCAAACTGTCATGATCTCTGCAGGCAGAGATCATAGCAAGCCTATAGAAGGACAAGCTCTCGGAAGATGGAACTATACTGACCATGAACTAAGCCTGCCGCGCAACTAGAAATAGCCAGGTAGCATTTCCTATTTATAGCTAGATGCCCAGCTCTGGCCTAAGACCTAAATAGCTAGCAGAGGGAAATATAAGACCTGGCTCACCTCTAGAGAAATATTCCAAAGAAGACAGTAGCCCCCCACATATAATGACGGTGAGTTCAGATGAAACAACAAACGCAGCAGGAAAATAGTCTTAGCAAATTTGAGGTCCGCTTACTAGATAGCAGAAGACAGATAGTATACTTTCATGGTCAGCAGAAAAACACTAACAAAACACCATCCAGAGATTACCTTAAACTCTGGCATTAACTCATAACGCCAGAGTAGCAATCCCTGATCAACGAGAGCTTTCCAGACACAGTAACAAAACTTCAGCTGTGAACTGGAACAAATAGGCAAAAACAAAACATGGACAAAAGTCCAACTTATCTAGTGGTTGTCTAGAAGCAGGAACAAGCACTGAGAGGCATCAGATAACATTGTTGACCGGCAAGAAACCACCAGAGAAATGAGCTTAAATAGCGACACCCACTACTGATGGAATCAGGTGAAACAGGAAAGAGGATGACAAGTCCAATTCCACAAGCGGCCACCGGGGGAGCCCAGAATCCAAATTCACAACAGCCTCCATCTGCCTCATTATAGGGAATCTTCCACCACAAGTTCCGTCTGAATCACATATTTCAGAGATTTACCTGGAAACTCCAGCGTAAGCGCTCTGCATAGAACACAGGATAAATGTGAGCTTTACTGCGATGTCTGGGAGGCAGTATTAAATAATCAACAACCAGTGAAAAATTGGATTTATTTCTTTTTTACGCTGTTCCTCGTGCAATATAAGTGATTAGACAACTTTATTCTTTGAGCCGGTGCAGTTATCATTTTTTATGTTTGGCTGCTATCAAACACTGAGGCCTTCTTCACATGTCCTTTTTTATGTCTGTCTGAGGTCCTTTTTTAAAGACCACAAATATGGACAAATGCAAACCCATTGAATTCATTGGTGGTGTGTGCATATCAGATTTTTCGCTCGGTCCGTGTGGAAAACCTACAAACATGTCAGCTTTTTTGCACAGCATGGACAAAATGCACGCTGCACCCATGCACACTGATGACAGCTCTCATCATTGTCTCCTGCTTGTGTTGAGATCAGCGTGACAGGAGACAATAATGGGAGTTGTATTCAGTAGCAGCTGGGTAGCTCCTGTGTAAAATAAACAATTAAATTAAAAAAAGCATGAGCTCCTGTGCAAATTTCATAGCCAGCAGAGGGAAATCCCACATCAGGGAGCTGATTGTATTAACCTGGGACAAGGGACAATACCTCATAAGGTTCCCAGGCTATTGATAATGGTGCCCAGCTATTTGCTTAGTCTTTCCTCATGAATTTACCGTGGACCCCATAAAAAAATGATATTGGGTCCCCCTATAAATTAAAACCAAAACAGGCTAAACGTACAGCTGCGGTTTGATAGTAATAACCTGGAGATATTTCCCCTCCCCATGGCTATCAACGTCAGCCCTCAGCAGCTCCAGAAATGGTGCATCCATTTGCCCATCCACTTGCCCATGTCACCTTTGTATTGCCAGGTGACATCAAGCCTAGGAGTTCGTAATGGAGAGGCATTTTTAAGATGCCTCTCCATTCCTAACCTCATAGTCATATTGTAAAAGAGACAGAGCCAGAATAAAGTCCTTTGTTTAAAATAAAAATCCACACTGTTTTATAAATTTGCTTAAAAATAAAACTTACTCCCTTACTCACCTTACTCCCAATCCATTGAAGCGCTTGGCCCCTGTAAAAAAACAGAAAATAATAAACAAAAATAATACTCATCTAACAACCAATCTATTGAAGCCCTTGTCTCTTGTAAAAAAAATAAAATAAAAAGCAACCATATCCCTCACCTGTTTAAAGGGATAATTAGCAATACTTTCCCACATGTGTGCGATATGTGGTTTGCAACTTAAACGGTGGTGTAATGCAACTGTCCAGGCTGAAAACCATGGGAGAATGAGATGCTGTGAGCACAGCATCCAGTGACTAGTGGTGACATCATCAAAGTTCTGGCAGATGACTGAGGAATGGGGTCTAGGTTCAATTTCGGGTACCATTGTGGCGCCCAAATCAAACTTTTTTAAATGGTCGACTGAACCCACTGGACCCAAACATCCACGGGTTCACCAATATCTACTGAAGACAACTTTTACCTGTGAATTGAGAATTTTGAGAATGAATGTTCAGACCAGTAGGAGAAAAATAGCAGATTTCTCTGATAAGATTACAAAGTTGCTTATTTTCATCTGTATTATCAATTTATGAAAAATAAAATATATTAAGATGACAATGAGTCTTTAAATACAGCGTATATTTAAACAAAAAACTGTCCTTTTAGCTTTCGCTAGGTAAGTACAGTATATTTAGTCATACCTATTTTTTGAAAACCACAGCAGAACTTCTTACTATACAGTGAGCAAGGGAAAAATATTCATATGTTTTTTACTATGAGACCTAAAAGGCGATGATCGACAACTTATATATGTATGTATGTAGAGTTTTTATCATTCATAGAGATGAGTGGATCGATTTGTGGGACTCAGGTGCAGTTTCCAGATCATTGATACCTGGCGGCTACATGGAAGGCTAGCTAATCTTTTACCTTCTGACGTCGCCGGTACAGCTGTTGATTTTCCAGGCCTGATATGACGTCACCTGTGTCCCATGTTTCATAAAGAAACTTTCCAGAATGATTCCACTAATGAAAATCTTAGATGCAATGTGTGCAGTCTTACCGACACATATGATATAGTTTGTCTTAGGCGGGGTCACACTTGTGAGGGTGATGCAAGAATTCGATCGAGTCTCTCGCATCAATACCCAGCACTGCCACTGGCACTTGGGACTGGAGAGTGTGGCTGCATAGAAATACATGCAGCTGAACGCTTCGGTCCCGAGTGCCGGCTGCAGTGCCAGGACTTTATGCGAGAGACTCGAGCGAGTTTCTTGCATTGAACTCGCAAGTGTGACCCCAGCCTTAAAGGGAACCTGTCATCAGAAATAACAATCTTTCTTTGCAGATACGTGGTTAAACTGCAGGTTATCATAGTTATTGTGCTTTCCGGCAACTGTACACAGCCGTATGCAGAAGAGAGAAAATGATCGTTAGTCTCCCTGCCACTATTCGGTATTCAGTCATAGAGGCCGGGGCGGCTCTAACTCACTCACCACTCTGAGTATACAGAACAGCAACTGAAACTGCACCCCTGGCCCTGACTGACAGTTGGCAGCAATGTAGTGTCAGTGTCAGCCAAGGTCTGTTACAGTGTCCTCTCTGTATACTCAGAGCAGTGACTACACCAGCGCTGCCAAAGGCCCCTATGACTGAATACCGAAATATATTTTTATCCTCACTGCATTTGGCTACTTGCAGGCATCGGACAGCATAATAACGCTGTTACCCTGTAGAATAACAGCATATATCCAGGTTAGGAGAGTTATTTCTGGTGACAGGTTCCCTTTAACTTTAGCTTTCGAGCCAGAAACTTACATTTCCTTGTGATAATGAGACTGTCATGAAATAAGTTTGTAACTGTATTACTAAATTTGCTTTATATTAGAAATGGTAGAATAGTTGTGGTCTGCTTGCATGGAAATATTTTGTATTTATTTGCTATGTTAACTAATTGTAAAGTTGCATTATCTTGTGCCCTGTTGCAGAGCCAGGTAGGACAGGGTAAGTCCAAGATCTGCATGATTCAATTAGATGCACCTGCATAGCTTTTTTACAAGAACCAGGACCTGTGTTCACTAGGTGTGTAAGTCTGCTGGATGAATCAGAGTCGAGTGTGCTGCTGGTGAGTGACCAGTAAAAATGTGAGCTGCAGCTGAAAGAGAGGCATGCCGGGTCGCTCTCTGAATTGAAACTGCATGGGTCAGCTAGGAAAGCTGAGCAGTCTGTGTGTTGGAGTTTTCCTCTGAAAGCTTCTGGAGCTCAGGCTGAAGGGGATATCGAAGCTGGTGGGATCAGGACTCTTTTATGTGTGAAGTTTTATCTGAAAGAAAGGACTGCAATTTGGGTGAGCCCACACTAACATATGCCTGCTAAATGAACTGTTTGTTTGCGTGATACCTTTGTGCCCAGAAGACACCATTCCTGGTTTTGAATCCCTTGGAGTTTTATGAAAGCAATAAAACTGCACCTGTTTGAACCAAACTGCATTGCCTGTGTGAATGCTACTTAACGAAAAAATAATACTGTTGTTCTAATTATTTACATTCCTAAAGTAGAAAGGATATCAGATATCATGTAATATTCCAGTCCGCCAGTGTTTTACTAATATCTATATATTGATTTCTTTTGTTCACTATTTTGTCCAGTCTGCACACACTAATCAAGACAGGGTGGGTTAAGGATACAGAATTGAGTGACAGACTTTTCCCCCACCCCATCCCCTTTAGACTTTCCTGGAAAGAAAATCAGCTTTAAATTCCAGATAAACTAAGACAAAGCCAAATCTGTGCTTTAAGGAAGCCAACTACATTGTAAGATCTTTTACATTACTGTGGTTTTTGTCAGCTAAGAAAAACTACACCTGTAAGAGAGACGATTTTCACATGGTAAAATGATGTCAGTGCCATAATTTTAGGAAGTTTATTTGTTTTTCTCCACTCATCAGCTATCTATCATTTTAAGATACCGCAGCTTTTCATAAATGTTAGGATTCTTATATTTCTTGCTGCTAAATAAAATACAAACAACTGTAGATGATATTTGAAGACGTTTTTGTTGAAATACTCTGTAAACCTCACTGTCCTCAGCAGGGAAAGTTCAACTTTGTTTTTCTCACTAGGATCAAATATTGGCAACTCATTAATCTTAAGGTTTCCCCAAAGATTTAATAAGTGCTTTCGGGGGGCAGCATGAGAAAATCACAAGCTTTCCAACAAATTACCGAATTGTGTCCTCCCATGATTTTACCTGCTTTCCATATTTCCTCTTAGGATGTTATAGGTCTTCATGATAAGGACTCTATTCTATGAGTCAGAAAGAAGACAGGGGACATATCTACCTAGACTACAGCTGTTATAGAAGCCAGACCTATGATGATCAGCAGACGAGACAAGCTTTAAATAATGTATTTATAAGTATGATTGCATCATATTCATGTGGTGTGTGACAATGTTTTATCCATAGAGAGTCGTAAGAGAGCTTGAATGGAGCGCCTGGCAGTGGGAAATGGCCATCGCTCTTTTTTTGCGTGTATCCTCCACTAGAGATGAGCAAACTTGATCGGGTCCCTGCTTATTCGGGAAGCTATAGCGCTTACCGAATAAGCTGCAGAGGGAACCCGGATTCCTGGAGCGCTCCGGCTGATCAACTGTTCGGCTCCGCAGCTGCATGTGTTGCGGCTGTGTGACAGTCATAACACATTCATGGAGAACCCAACTGTAGCTTGACAAATAAGCAGGGACCCAATCAAATTTGCGCATCCCTATCCTCCACCCTGTATCATGTAATAAAGGAATATCTTTTAGCCACGGGGTGAGTGCCACAATTTTTTTCTGTTCTTATTTTGCCTTATCCAGAGTACCTGATCGAGTTCCTCTCTACCACAGATGTGTATATCAAAGAAAGTAAATAGTTGGCTGCAAAGATCCAATTAAAAGACAAATAGAGGTATCTTCATCATCTCCTGCATCAACTACTGCAATATCTCCTCTGTGGCCTCCCTGCTAACACTCTCGCACCTTATCTCCTCTGTGGCCTCCCTGCTAACACTCTCGCACCTTTCCAGTTCGTCTCTACTGTCCAACTAATCCACCTCTCTCTTTTCTACTCCTCCAATTCTCCCCTCTGCAAATCCCTTCTTTGGCTCAGAATTCTCCAACTAATCCACTTCAACCTACTAACATTGATGTACAAAGCTGTCCATAATCTGTGTCCTCCACACAGCTCTGAAATAATCTCCTGATCTCTTCCCACATGTGATTTCAGTTCATCCCAAGACCTCCTTCCCTTCTCTCTTCTACACTCATACATTCCTCACCCAATCACCTCCAAGATTTCTCCAGAGTATCCCTATCTTGCAGAATTCTGTACCCAACACCACTGATTATATTATCCGCAACGCTCAGACGCAACTTGAAAACTCATTTCTCAAGAAATCTTTCAGCCTACAATAACCCCAATGCCACCTCACCACCACTGGAGCTGCCACAATCCCTCAACCTTCTGTTTCATTTCCTATTAACTTGTAGACTGTAATCCTACAAAGGTAGGCCCTGTTCTTTCTCCACCAGTCTGTCATTGTTAGCTTTTTTCATTCTAATTCATACTTGTATTTTGTATGTAACACTTTTTCATGTACAGCACCAGAGAATCAATAGTGCCTGAAAATGAATTAAAATAATAATAGGGAGTCAGAGCTCAAAATAGAGGAAAACAGAGCTCCAGCTCTGTGACATACAGTATAAAAGGATAAGGTGCACAACGATTGAGATGTGCTTAAAGGGAACCTGTCACTCCCAAAATCGAAGGTGAGCTAAGCCAACCAGCATCAGGGGCTTATCTACAGCATTTTTTAATGCTGTAGATAAGCCCCCGATGTATCCTGAAAGATGAGAAAAAGAGGTTAGATTATACTCACCCAGGGGCGGTCCTGGAATGATGGGCATCGAGGTCCGGTCTGGGGCCTCCCATCTTCTTATGATGATGTCTTCTTCTTGTCTTCATGCTGCGGCTCCCGCGCAGGCATACTGATTTGCCCTGTTAAGGGCAGAGCAAAGTACTGCAGTGTGCAGGCGCTGGGCCTCTCTGACCTTTCCCTCCGCCTGTGCACTGCAGTACTTTGCTCTGCCCTCAACAGGGCAGACAAAGTACGCCGGAGCCGCAGCGTGAAGACCAGTAGAGGATGTCATCGTAAGAAGATGCGAGGCCCCAGACCGGACCGCGACACCCATCGTGTCGCAGCGGGAATGCCCATGGGTGAGTATAATCTAACCTCTTTTTCTCATCTTTCAGGATACATCGGGGCTTATCTACAGCATTACAGAATGCATTACAGAATGAGATAAGCCCCTGATGCTGGTGGGCTTAGCTCATCTTCGATTTTAGGGGTGACAGGTTCCCTTTAAAGAGAATCTGTCATCAGGATTTCACCCCAAACTATTTATATGCACATGTAGCTCTTTCAAAGGCAAGTCCAACAATACCTTTATCAATGCATGTGCATTGATATGTAAATCAATATGGTAAATTTGAAGCTTTTGTCACTCCAGCTATATTTTGCGCAAAGCGCAGCCTCCTACTGTTCAACTGATGGCCTCTATGCTGTGTGACTACAGGTAAAGGCTCTGTCAATCAATCAGGAGGAGGCTGTGCTGGGTGGGGAATAGAGCTGGGGTGACGTGAGGCTTCAGATCTACAAATAGCCCTTAAGCCTCATTTGCATATCAAGGCTTCAGATCTACAAATAGCCCTTAAGCCTCATTTGCATATCAAGTCAAACGCTGATTTATCACTAATGGAAGAACTGTCTGACCATGTAAAGATGTTGCTTGACTTGAAATTAAAAGAGCTACATGTAAGATTTCCTTTAAAATGTTTTCAATCATGTATGAAAAGTGTTGGATAGAACTGCACAGTTGAGGTAATTGGGTGTGATGGGCATTCAGAAAATCCCTCATTCCTTACCTCTATAGTCATTCTCCTCCAATGTGCCTTAAGAAATACTGGTGGCTAACAGAATTGAAATTAATTAATCTACTATAAATTACATTTTTACCCCCACAAAAAAATCAATATAGGCTGTTTATTAGGTAGGTTAACTCCCTTCCATCCAATTTGTTACCCACTGCCTGTTGTCAAGTGTAATCAGTCACTAGCACCAGAAGAGCCAAGATAGACTGCAGGAGGTGGTGCGCCTCTTTTCCTCTCTGTTCCTGCTTTCCTGTATTTCAAACTACACACATGTATGCAGTGGCGTATCCAGGGGGGGCAGCCGGGGCATGTGCCCCGGGTACAGCCGACAGGGGGGCGCCTGCAGGCCGCCTTATGCGGCGGTCCAAGGAGGAGGCTCCCCGTCGGCAGAATTTTGCCGACCCCACACTGAGATTCTTCCGTTCTCTGAGCCGGCTGTCAAATTGACAGCCGGCTTAGAGAAAGTGCTGCGCGTCGGTTCCCAAGGATGTACGAGCGTCTTCAGACGCTAGTACCCTTGATCTATGCCCTGACCGCCGCTGGCACTTCTGCATCAGTGAACCACCAGCAGCGTGATCAGGTCACATGATCACTCTGCTGACGTCACTCGCCGGCTCTTCACAGGCAGCCTTGCGGTTTGTGGTAAGTGCTCCAGCTCCAGAAAGCTGGGTCATGGAGGCTGGAGCTGAACACACCGAACTGCCAGAAGTAGAGATGCGGGCGGTGCTGTATAGTACTGTGTGGGCGGTGCTGTATACTACTATGCGGGCTGTGCTATATACTACTATGTGGGCTGTGCTATATACTACTGTGTGGGTGGTGCTGTATACTACTATGCGGGTTGTATTATATACTACTATGTGGGCTGTGCTATATACTACTGTGTGGGCTGTGCTGTATACTACTGTGTGGGCGGTGCTGTATGCTACTATGCGGGCTGTGCTATATACTAATTTGTGGGCTGTGCTGTATACTACTGTGTGGGCGGTGCTGTATACTACTATGCGGGCTGTGCTATATACTACTATGTGGGCTGTGCTATATACTACTGTGCGGGCGGTGCTGTATACTACTATGCGGGCTATACTATATACTACTATGTGGGCTGTGCTGTATACTACTGTTTGGGCTGTGCTATATACTACTATGCAGGCTGTGCTATATACTACTATGTGGGCAGTGCTATATACTACTATGTGGGCTGTGCTGTATACTGCTACGTGGGCTGTGCTGTATACTACTGTGTGGGCTGTGCTGTATACTACTATGTGGGCTGTGCTGTATACTACTGTGTGGGTGGTGCTATATACTACTATGCGGGCTGTGCTATATACTACTATGTGGGCAGTGCTGTATACTACTGTGTGGGCTGTGCTATACTACTATGCCGGTTGTGCTATATACTACTATGTGGGCTGTGCTGTATACTACTGTGTGGGCTGTGCTGTATACTACTATGCAGGCTGTGCTATATACTACTATGCAGGCTGTGCTGTATACTACTTAGTGGGCTGTGCTGTTTACTACTATGTGGGCTGTGCTGTATACTACTATGTGGGCAGCGCTGTATACTACTATGTGGGCTGTGCTGTATACTGCTATGTGGGCTGTGCTGTATACTACTGTTTGGGCTGTGCTATATACTACTATGCAGGCTGTTCTATATACTACTATGTGGGCAGTGCTATATACTACTATATGGGCTGTGCTGTATACTGCTACGTGGGCTGTGCTGTATACTACTGTGTGGGCTGTGCTGTATACTACTATGTGGGCTGTGCTGTATACTACTGTGTGGGTGGTGCTATATACTACTATGCGGGCTGTGCTATATACTACTATGTGGGCAGTGCTGTATACTACTGTGTGGGCTGTGCTATACTACTATGCCGGTTGTGCTATATACTACTATGTGGGCTGTGCTGTATACTACTGTGTGGGCTGTGCTGTATACTACTATGCAGACTGTGCTATATACTACTATGCGGGCTGTGCTGTATACTACTTAGTGGGCTGTGCTGTTTACTACTATGTGGGCTGTGCAGTATACTACTATGTGGGAAGCGCTGTATACTACTATGTGGGCTGTGCTGTATACTGCTATGTGGGCTGTGCTGTATACTACTGTATGGGCTGTGCTCTATACTACTGTATGGGCTGTGCTGTATACTACTATGTGGGCAGTGCTGTATACTGGTATGTGGGCTGTGCTGTATACTACTGTGTGGGTGGGGCTGTATACTACTATGTGGCCTGTGCTGTATATTACTATGTGTGCAGTGCTGTATACTACTGTGTTCCTCAGATTTATCCACCACATGCAACTGCACCCAGGAAGGGAGGGGATGGGGCAGAAATCAGGACATTATGGGGGCAGAAATCTGAGGACATTATGGGGGCAGAAATCTGAGGGGGGGGGCGCCAAACTGATCCTTTGCCCTGGGTGCAGGAAGAGCTAGATACACCTCTGCATGTATGACTGAGAGGCTAACTTTTAGCTTAGAGCTTGTTGGGAAATGGAGAAGAAAATGTTCCAGAACCTATAGTGCTTAACTCAGAATGAGTCGATGGCAAGTTGACAAGATGGGATTAATCAGGGTGGTATTTGCACCAGAAACAGCTTTAACTTGTAGGTGACGAGGACAGCAATATCATGAAATCACAGGAGTAATTTAAGACTTTTATTGCATGTTTTTAAGATATAAGGTGGTTGCATGCAAGGATTTATATTACATAAAGAAAAGTATCTTACTAAATAATGCTCTAGAAACATAAATAAAATACTGCGCTATGAAAGCAGATGTGCAAGAGCGTATCACATATATTTAACAGGGTATGACTAATTTATGCTTATTTCTTGTAATTTAATTATAGAATACCGTACAGTAAAGTACATTCTGTGCTAGAAAGGGATTGCAGAAGTAATTTACTAATGCACTCGGCAATCTTACTGATGAATGCCATCCATACTGTAGATAAATATTCATTCTAAAACATGTTTGTGTGCTATAGTAACTTGTATAGTGACATAAGAATACATTTGTAGAAATAATTATTTACACTCCCCTATTTGTTTCATTTGGATACTTTACATATTCACAATATTATGAGCCTGCTCGTTCTTGTCACTTGACTAACAAAATCTCTGTTACTAATCGTTTTGCATTTCATCGCTTCGTTTGCACTTGTCAGTAGTGATGGGCGAATATACTCGTTACTCGAGATTTCTCAAGCACGCTCGGGGGTCCTCCAAGTATTTTTTAGTGCTCGGAAATTTAGTTTTTATTGCCGCAGCTGCATGATTTACATCTGTTAGCCAGCATAAGTACATGTGGGGATTCCCTAGCAACCAGGCAACCCCCCACATGTACTTATGCTGGCTAACGGATGTAAATCAAGAAAAACTAAATTTCCGAGAACTAAAAAATACTCGGAGGACCCCCGAGCATACTCAGGAAATCTCGAGTAACTACTTTCCCATAGGTGGTCGTGTTGAATCTTCCCAGATCCCCCAGATCTAACCTGTTAGATTTCTGTGCATTCCATTTTGTGTCTTGCCTATTTCCTTTTTCAAATCTTTGCTTCATACTTCTTCACTGCTGTCTTACTCCTTCCAATTTACATAGCTTATCTCTCTGTTTTGGATACTGCTGCACAGTCAGGGTCAGACTGGCCCACCGAAGAACTTTAGGATTCTCTGGAGAGCCCAGTGACTGACATCTGCTGGCAAACAGGGCCGACAGCTGCCTAGGGCCCCCACTGTTCCAGGCCCCCCCCAGTCAGTGGTGTGTCACTAATAGCGGCACACTATGCAGCTGCTATGGGGCCCCTTAGTCAGGGTGGCCCTACTGGAGCCAGTGGAGTAGCAGCGGCGGAGCAGCGGGTGACAGGAGGTAGGAGTCAGCTGCTGCAGCTAAAGCCTGTGCCTGCTGCTAAAGAGACATGAATATTCACTGCATTCCCCTCCCATGGGCATGGAAAGTAGTGAATATTAATTTCACTTTAACAGTGGGCAGCAGTGTCGGCGTCAGCGCCCGGGCAAGTGCCAGGACCCTAACATCGTCGGAGACACCAGTGCACTATGGGTGCCCAGTGCCAGTGCCCACGAGTGGGCCCCCCCACTTGCTCAGGGCCCTTGCACTTGCGACACTTACCTCTCCCTGCTCCACTGTTGTGGTGGCTTCCGCATCCTCTGACTGTGACGTTCAGGTCAGAGGGCGCAATTACATCACATCAGTGCACCTGGAGCATGCGCTAGGGCCGTGGGGTACTTGGTACCAGGTCCGGTACTTAAAGGGATGTGTCACGGTGGTGGCAACCCGGTCCGTGGCCCTGGGCGCCCATGTAAAAGGGAAAGTCTTTGAAGGGGTTGAATACAGTTTGTAAAATAAGAAATGTTCATGATGTCACCTGTGGTATTCGGTCAGAGGGGTCCGACACTGCTTAAAGGGATCCTCTGGAGTGTTGTTGTGGCAGCAGGGATGGTATAGCTTCCCACAGGTGAAGCTGGATCCCCAGGGCTCCCAGTGTATAGCTAAAGATGGTAGATGGTATAGCAAGAAACGGAGGGCACAGGGTTGCAGTCTCTTTACCTCTTTACTGAAGAGTTCAGGCATCCACAGTCCAGGGTACCGGATCACAGGTACTGATATGGTCCAGCTGCTTTGGAAGCGAATCTGGAATCCCCCTTACCAGGTGGGGTTTGAAACCTTCCCTCTAGCACTGTGGTGTAGTCCCTTGCTGCCTTAGGCCTCTCACAAGGTCCTCACGTTTTCTCTCTGTCCTCCTTGCAGGTAGGACATTAACCTGCATGACAGGTAGCTCGAGTCTTTTCACAGGATCTCTATCACGACACAGGCTCTATCTGCTACTGTGTCTTTGGGTGTCTATGGTGGACAGGTGACTTGCAATCGGCTGTCACGCCGGTTTCTGTCATGGGGCATAGAGTTACCCCCACAACCTCGGTCTTCCGGCTACCGGTATCTGCGCTCAGCATGGAGGAAGCTCAGTTGCAGCTTCTCTCTCCAGCCCTTCACTCTCCTGTGCTTTACTTTCCCTCTCAGTCTCTTTACAGACTGCTCTGCTTTCTCTTTTCTCTTCCCAGGAGCTGCAGCACCTCATGTGGCTGCACGGCCTCAGATCTCCTTCCTCACTCCTCACTCTCCTCTCACAGACTCTCTGCCTCAGACTGCTCCAGTCTGCTGTCTGGCACTCACTGACCAACTCCTCCTCCAGAGCAGAGTATATATCTATAGCTAGGGAAGCTCCCCTGAAATTGGGTTCAGGGCTCCCCCTTCTGGCCTTGAGTCAGAACAGTGTTGCATGTCCTGAATACCTGATAAAAAGGATCCTTCCTGGCTTCCAAACGTGACATCACTCTCCCCATAAGGAAAGCAATGCCACTGTAACAACCAGGAACCTGGGGTGTTACACACCCTCTGCCTGAACAGTCACATTGCAGAGAGCCGAAAGACGGTGACGCTGAGGAGTCCGGAACAAAGAGAAAAAACCCTTAAAAGATACTTTTTAATAGATATGCACTAAAATACTAATCATAATATTCAAAAAACATATTGTAAATTACCAACACCAGAGCTGTGTAAAGTTGTACAAATAGGGTCAAAAAATTTACCAAATGAGGGTGAGAATTCCTAAAGTGACCCTGAGGGTCTCCTAATAAACTGGCCCTTCCTGACAGTGGAGGTTGGCACCCTACAATTAGATGTGGCGCCCCACTCCTCGTCGACTGTCCCTCCTGGCCCTCAAATGTCCCTACCAACTACCCATGCCCAAACCCAACACCATTCACACAAGGCTCTATCTAACTAGAAGAAGCTGCAAAAAATTGCAGAAGGAATATAATAAATCAATAAGTATCATAAATATCAGACTCTGGCCTTAAAAGAGATTTTTGATGATTTGGTGATTGAGATAAAGTCACCTTCAATGCTTAGGCCAGTAAAAAAATATTAGGTTAGATAGAGACAAGCTGCATGATAGAGACAAGCTGCATTAATATCACAATGACCATGACCTAACCCAATAACATTAGGGTCTCCCTAAATGTTGAGATCATCATTAACATCACAGATAAACATATTGGGTGAATCAGCATTAGTATCAGTACATCATTAATTTCCTTGTTTCATCACAGTACCCTGAATTAGTGACAAAATGATGCCGGGCTATTACAGAAAAATAACTTGCTGAATTAGCCACAGAGTCCCAGTCATCTTAGGCTTAATGTCCAAATATCAAAAAACAGGGCAGCCTGATACCGTAATATACAAGTCATGGTTCATAATGCAATAAATTATCTTGCTTAAACCACCATAATGGGTCACTTATCTGGTCATTTGTCTGATCATATCTGGTCATTTGTCCCAGTGTTCTTATGCCGCCGGGACAAGTGACCAGATATGATCAGACAAATGACCAGATAAGTGACCCATTATGGTGGTATTAGCAAGATAATTCATTGCATTATGAACCATGACTTGTATATTACGGTATCAGGCTGCCCTGTTTTTTGATATTTGGACATTAAGCCTAAGATGACTGGGACTCTGTGGCTAATTCAGCAAGTTATTTTTCTGTAATAGCCCGGCATCATTTTGTCACTAATTCAGGGTATTGTGATGAAACAAGGAAATTAATGATGTTATTGGGTTGGGTCATTGTGATATTAATGCAGCTTGTCTCTATCTAACCTAATATTTGTTTACTGGCCTAAGCATTGAAGGTTACTTTATCTCAATCACCAAATCATCAAAAATCTCTTTTAAGGCCAGAGTCTGATATTTATGATACTTATTGATTTATTATATTCCTTCTGCAATTTTTTTGCAGCTTTTTCTAGTTAGGTAGGCCTTGAGTGAATGGTGTTGGGTTTGGGCGTGGGTAGTTGATAGGGTTATTTGGGGGTTAGGAGGGACAGCCGACGAGGAGTGGGGGCGCCATATCCATTTATATGGTGCCAACCTCCACTGTCAGGAAGGGCCAGTTTATTAGGAGCCCCTCAGGGTCACTTTAGGAATTTTCACCCTCATTTGGTACATTTTTTGTCCCTATTTGTAGAACTTTACACAGCTCTGGTGTTGGTAATTTGCAATATGTTTTTTGAATGTTATGATTAGTATTTTAGTGCATATCTATTAAAAAGTATCTTTTAAGGGTTTTTTCTTTATGCGATCTACCATTAATTATACCCTTTGAAATATTTATTTTGATGTTGTTGAGTTCGGAACAGAGCAGCGGCCAGCGAGGAGAGGTGAGTATGTCATTTAAAAAAAAAAAAAAAAGTTTGAAGCAATATATTGAGAGCATCATATAATCCTTCACATCTTTGTGTGGATAGGAGACATTATACACTCCATTTCCACTCAATAGTTAGGAGACAAATGAAAGTTAGAAATAGAGACTCTAAGTGTTTCATCTCATACCAGAGCTGAATGCACTGCTGCACTGCTTAGTACTGCTGAATAATGCCCATCATGCTACTGTTTTCTCTAAATATATTCAACATGGTCAAAGAATGAACAAAGATGCTTCATGCCTTTGTGTGCAGTGTATGGAAGACATTACAGCAGCTACCCTACACCCACTAGCTAAGAGACCTTACTAGTCAAATAATAGCTATGTCTAATGTCAGTTATCTTGTTCTCACAACTTATTGTGAACACTGACCTGAAATATCAAGTATATGGATGACACATGGATGACACACTGATGACACACTGAGGACACATGGATGGTACACTGATGGTACACTGATGGCTCACTGATGACACACGGATGACACACTGATGACACATTGATGACACATGGATGGCACACTGATGGCTCACTGATGACACATGGATGACACATTGATGAGACACTGATGACACATGGATAGCACAATGATTGTACATTGATGAAACATGGATGAAACACTGATGACACACTGATGTCACTCTGATAGCTCACTGATGACACACTGATAGTAAACACTGATAACACAAGTATCGGTTTTGCATGTATGTGTTTTATACGGACATGAGAAGGAGGCCTAACAGTATGTGATTAGTCCAAAAGAAGGCACTTTTTGCAAAAGCAATCATGAACTACTGAATTCTGTTTAATCATCAGGTTCTAATATGAGAATATATTTGATCCTACTGTAAGATGGGCGCCGGAGCAGTCCTTGAGGGGAGATATGTGTCATCATGGCTATTAGCTGTGGTGATGTGACCTCGGACACATGCTCCAGCACATATAGTGCTGAGAGAGTTATTTTGCTTTGAGTTTTACGAGCAGTCATAATAGATGACACGAAATGACCGCTCACATATCCCAACCCCAGGAGCGTGGTTTGGCAGATAAAATGGAGGCCGAGTCTCTCATTTAGTGTCTGTAGCTTGAGGTATGGAGACCTCCAGTGTGTGTTACTAAAGGCACTGACCTGAGTGGGCGGACCCACAAGGCTTTATGGACTATTTACTTGCAGTTCGTGTTCACCTTTAATGTGTGTTGCTAAATGCACTGACCTGAGTGGGCAGACCCTCAAATACCAAATACCATTCGCTTCCAAACTCCTAGAGCAGCACGTCCACACTGAACTTTCCTCCCACCTCTCATCTAACTTGCTCTTTGACAATCTACAATCTGGTTTCCGCCCCATCACTCAACTGAGACAGCCCTGACCAAAATTACTAACGACCTACTTACAGCCAAAGCTAACGGACAATACTCTGTACTCCTCCTTTTAGACCTGTCCTCTGCTTTCGACACAGTTGACCACTGCCTTCTACTACAGATCCTCTCCTCCTTTGGCATCAAAGACCTCGCCCCATCCTGGATCTCCTAATACCTTTCCAACTGCACATTCAGCATCTCCCACTCCAACACTACCTCCTCATCCCGCCCTCTCTCTCTGTTGGAGTCCCCCAAGGCTCTGTTCTAGGACCCTTATTCTTCTCAATCTATACACTTGGCATGGGACAACTCATAAAGTCCCATGGATTCTAGTACCACCTTTATGCGGATGACACTCAGATCTACCTCTCTGGCCCAGACATCACCTCTCTTTTGTCCAGAATCCCGGAGTGTCTATCAGCCATATCGTCCTTCTTCTCCTCTCGCTTCCTCAAACTCAATGTGGACAAATCTGAACTCATCATCTTTCCTCCATCTCATAGATCTTCTTTAACTGACCAATCTATCGCAATTAACAACATCACGCTTTCCCCCGTGCCGGAAGTCTGCTGCTTTGGAGTAACCCTTGACTCTGCACTGTCCTTCAAATGGCACATCCAAGCTCTTTCCACCTCCTGTCACTTCCAGCTCAAAATATCTCCAGAATCCGTCCTTTCCTCAACTGTCAGTCTACTAAAATGCTTGTGCATGCCCTCATCATTTCCTGCCTCGACTCCTGCAACATCCTTTTCTGTGGCCTCCCTGCTAACACCCTTGCACCTCTCCAGTCCATCCTTAACTCTGCTGCCCGACTAATTCATCTCTCTCCTCGTTACTCCTCCGCTACCCCCCTCTGCAAATCTCTTCACTGGCTCCCTTTCCCTCAGCGTATCCAGTTCAAATTACTAATACTGACCTACAAAACCATCCATAACCTGTCTCCTCCATATATTTCTGAACTAATATCCCAATATCTTCCCTCCCGCAATCTCTGGTCCTTCAAAGACCTCCTTCTCTCCTTCACACTTATTCGCTCCTCACCCAACCGCCTCCAAGACTTCTCCCAAATATCCCCCATCCTCTGGAATTCTTTGCCCCAACACGTCCGACTATCAACCACATTTGGATCCTTTAGACGGAACCTGAAAACCCACCTCTTCCAGAAAGCTTACATTCTGCACTGCGCTGCCTCATCACCACTACCAGAGCTACCGGTCCACCAACACCGGAGCTCCTGCAACCCTCGACCTACGGTCTCCTTCCCCACCATCCTGTAGAATGTAATGCAAGGGCAGGGTCTTCGCCCCTCTGTATCAGTCTGTCATTGTTAGTTTGCTTACTGTAAGTGATATCTGTAATTTGTATGTAACCCCTTCCCATGTACAGCACCATGGAATCAATGGTGCTATATAAATAAATAATAATAAATAATAATAATAATAATAATACCATATGGACTGTTTGTTTTCAGCTTGTTTTCACTGTGTGCCAGAAAAGGCTCTGTTTTGTTTTACCACCCAGAGCGGTTTATGAAGTTAAATGAATTTGCCTGGACTTTGCATGAAAACTGCATCCTGTACCTACCTAAGAGTAGCTAAGTGAGTACAAACCTTGACAATTGGTGCTGGAAGCATTGGCACAAATCCTAAGGGGCAGTGTGACTGTCAATACCGCATGTCCTAGGTGAAAGCAGCTGCAGGAGCAAAATCTGACAACATGGAAGATTTGATAAAACGACTGATGCAGGCTAATCTTCAGCAGCAAGAGATGTGGCAGCAGCAACATCATCATTATCAGCAGCAGCAGTGGCAACAGCAGCTGATGCAGCAGAATCTGCAGCAGATGGAACTCCTAGCCGGGGCAGTCCGTGGCAGGGCGACCAACCCAACCCCAAATCAAGGTGATGACTCTCACATGAGGAAGACAGGAAGAAGAGCGTTGACCCCGGGTGATGACATTGAGGCATTGCTGGCTGTGTTTGAAAGGGTGGCGGAGTGGGAGAAATTGCCTCCGGAGCAGTGGGCGGAGGTTCTAGCGCCATATTTAACAGATGAACCTCAAGACGTATTATGATTTGGCATTGCAGGATGCAAAATAAAATGCCAAGTTAAAGGATGAGATCTTGGCATGCATAGGAGTGATCCTACTGTCAGGGTGCAACGGATGCACGAGTGGGCTTATCGCAGTTACAAACCTCCCCGGTCCCATATGTTCAATGTCCTACACCTGGTCCAAAAACGGTTGCAACCAGAATCCTCCTCCCCAGCACAGAAGGAGAAGGTTGTCATGGACATGTTAATACACTCCCTACCAAGGTCAGTGCAATCCTGGGTTGCCTAGGGAGATGCCCGTAATGTCAATGACCAAGTGATACTGGTGGAGAGGTACCAGGTGGTTGAGAGGTCCTTGGGGAAGCAAGGGAGTGGAGCCTCCCCATACTGGGGTTCCCAAAGTGGGCAGACACCAAAAAGGGGGTGGGACATCCACAAACCCAGGAGGTATCTGAGTCAAAAGCCCTGTCCAACAGTATAATTTGTTGGAGGTGTCATACCCCAGGTCACATAGCCGCCTGGTGCCCCATGACCACTGAGAAAATGGACTGCAGCTTAGGACGTGGCTGCTCATATTTTGCATGCCCCACCTGCAGTGCTGCCCCTCAACCAGGCAAGGGACCACAGACATGCCCCATGTCAGTAAACGGGGTGTAAGTGACTGGTCTGTTGGATTCAGGGAGTTTGGTTACACTATTGAGGGCCATAATTCGCCATTGACTGATTCCTGGAAAGAGGGTGGGTGTCCGCTGCATCTATGGTGATGTGAAGGACTACCCTGTGGCCCAAGTGGTCATAAACACAAACTGTGGCACCGAGTCCCATGAGGTCGGCGTGGTCAAGGACCTATTGCAACCTATTATAATAAGGGAGGACTATGCGTTATTTGGGGACTCGTAGTGAAAAGGGAGGACATCTGGTTGCCCGGAAAACAGCCAGGTTGCTTCCAAAGAAATCTTGTCATAATCTGCGGATGAAAGGTTTCCATTTTGTGTACTTGCTGGCAATGAGGATGAGGCAACATCCACTGAGGCCATCATCCCTGAGCTGGAGGTGTGCGGGGGAAAGTTTGGAACTGCCCAACTCAGGGACCTAACTCTTAAAGGGGCATTTGACAATGTAACTGTATTAAATGGTGTGCCTCAGGAGCTGGGGGCTGACAGTTGGTTCCCTCATTGTGTTGTGATTGGAGATCTGCTTTATAGGGTAACTAAGCCACAGGCCCGGATTAAGGGGGGGGGGGCTCAAGGGGCCCGGGCCCTGAGCCACCCACCACGCAGGGGCCTCTTACCAATATAGGGATAAATATCTGAAAACATATAAAAGACATGTCTCTTTGCTGTGAACCGTTTCTAATGATAATAAACATTTAACAAAAAAGAAACTATTGAAAGTGTAGGGACCTGGCTATGGTACTACATCTCAGTGGCTGGCGCAGAGCGACAGAATTATGGCACCTGACCTGCGTCAGCATCCACTGACCTGGCTAGCCTAGCCAGACTTCTTTAGTACTCTCCCTGTACCTAATGCTTAGCTTATGGCATGCGGCAGCCTTGTCCGATCCCAACAGAATCTTCTAGGCGCTACCTATTCAGCTATATGATCGCTCTCTCGGATTAGATCAGATGAGAGTTTGTTCAGCTACCTTCGAAGAAGGAGGCAGAGCCATGATGTCGCCGCGAGAAGAGGTTTCTCCACTGCACAGAGCGCGGCAGGACTTCACTCTGGATCTTCAGTCACTGAAGATCCAGAGGTGAAGTGGTTCAGTCTTCAGTGTCGCGGTGGGTGAGTATGATCTCTGTCTGTCTGTGTGTGTCTATCTGTGTATCTTTCTTGCAGCTCCTGTCCTACACAGTACCATACTGTATGTACAGGTCCACACTATATCCTGCATTACAGTTTGTCTGTGTATACTGTATGTACAGTGCCTTGCGAAAGTATTCAGCTCCTTGGAACTTTTCTACCTTTTCCCACATATCATGCTTCAAACATAAAGACAACAAATGTAAATTTTTGGTGAAGAATCAACAAGTGGAACACAATTGTCAAGTTGAACGAAATTTATTGTTTATTTTAAATTTTTGTGGAAATTCAAAAACTGAAAAGTGGGGCATGCAATATTATTCGGCCCCTTTACTTTCAGTGCAGCAAACTCACTCCAGAAGTTCATTGTGGTTCTCTGAATGATCCAATGTTGTCCTAAATGCCTAATAATGATAAATATAATCCAC